>NC_035441.2:119736523-119899562 GCF_002127325.2 Helianthus annuus
CTAACTTAGACATATTTATATATCCCCAAAAATGTCTTAGAATGTCCAAATTTTAGCTAACTTCGAAAAAAACAGGGTTCCAAGTTTTCAATATATTTAAATAAAAGGTTTATTATTGTTTTTTTAATATAATCAAAAAACATGAACGAACGTAACCGAACATATTACCGAACGTTCACGAACGCAGTCGAACGAACGAAACTCTACGCAAAATTCTCAAAATGCGCCTTTTGGCTCAGAGAGGTGCAATTTCTGGGGCATGTGATCAACTCGGATGGTGTTTTAGTTGATCCTTCAAAGATTGATGCTGTAATGAAGTGGGTTTCTCCGAAGAACCCGACAGAGATAAGAAGTTTTCTGGGCCTTGCCGGGTACTATAGAAGGTTCATACAAGATTTTTCGAAGATAGCCTTACCCTTAACAAAACTGACAAGAAAGAAAGAGAAGTTTGTGTGGGGTAAAGATCAGGAGGAGGCTTTTCAAATGTTAAAGGAGAAACTATCCCGTCCTCCGGTCCTAACATTACCGGATGGAACTGAAGACCTGGTCGTCTATTCAGACGCTTCACACCAGGGATTAGGCTGCGTCTTGATGCAAAGGGGGAGAGTTATTGCTTATGCTTCAAGACAATTGAAGCCGCATGAAGTAAACTACCCGACTCACGATCTAGAATTGGCAGCGGTAGTGTTCGCCTTAAAGATTTGGAGACATTATTTGTACGGCACGAGATGCACTATTTACTCAGATCATAAAAGCCTCAAGTATCTTTTCGAGCAGAAAGATTTAAATATGAGGCAACGGAGATGGCTGGAACTTATCAAAGATTATGATTGTGATATCCTTTATCACCCGAGAAAAGCAAACGTGGTAGCCGATGCGTTAAGCCGAAGAGAGTATCCGTCTCCTCTTCGTGTAAAGTCCATGAAGATGATTGTTACGCCACGATTACTTGAAATGATACGTGAATCTCAAATAAAGTCGCTTGGAGAGGAAGACTTAAAGAAGGAAAGACTAAAAGGTGTAATCGATAAATTAGAAGAAAATTCGACCGGACTCAAGACACGATTCGGCCGAATTTGGATACCCCGATTCTGTGAAGTCAAGGCTGCTCTACTCGACGAGGCACATAAGTCACGATATTCGGTCCACCCTGGGGCTACAAAGATGTATCGGGACTTGAAGGCCAATTATTGGTGGCCGGGCATGAAACGCGACATAGTCAAATATGTCGCGAAATGCTTAACATGTTCCCAAGTGAAAACCGAGCATCAAAAGCCATACGGGGAATTACAACCCTTGGAGATACCGCAATGGAAGTGGGAGGAATTAACGACGGATTTGGTAACCAAGCTTCCTAGAACGAAAAAGGGGCATGATGCGATATGGGTAATCATGGACCGACTTACGAAAAGCGCTCATTTTCTACCTATTAAAGAAGCCTACTCTTCCGAGAAAATGGCGGAAATTTACATGAACGAGATTATATCTCGACACGGCGTGCCCGTGTCAATTGTCTCGGATCGGGACACTAGATTTACTTCTCGTTACTGGCAAAAGTTTCACGAGAGTGTGGGTACGAAATTACACATAAGTACCGCCTACCACCCTCAAACTGACGGCCAGTCAGAAAGAACCATTCAAACACTTGTTGATATGCTGAGGGCGTGTGCCCTAGATTTTGGGGGAAGTTGGGATGACCATTTACCACCAGTGGAATTTTCCTATAATAATAGTTACCATAGTGGTATCCAAATGGCTCCGTATGAATTACTGTACGGGAGGAAATGTAGAACTCCCGTATGCTGGGGAGAAGTAGGGCAAAGAGAGCTTGTGCCAAGTGATTTAATAGCAGTAACGAATGAAAAGATTAAGTTGGTTAGAGCTCGACTGAAAGCAGCCCAGGATCGACAAAAGGCTTATTCAGATAAAAGAAGACGTCCCATTGAATTTCAAGTCGGAGACTTGGTTCTGCTGAAAGTGTCCCCATGGAAGGGTATAATCCGCTTTCGCAAACGGGGTAAGTTGGGTCCTCGTTATATTGGGCCGTTTAAAATCTTGGCTCGTGTTGGAAGGGTTGCATATCGATTAGAATTACCGCCTGCTCTAGACGGAATTCACAATACCTTCCACGTGTCGCAATTGAGAAAGTGTCTTGCGGATGAAACCGCGTTAGTACCTCTTGATGACATTGAGTTAGACGAGGGGTTGAATTATGTTGAAAGACCAATGGCCATTAAAGATGTCAAGGTGAAGAAGCTGCGCAACAAGGCTGTCCGACAAGTGTTGGTGCAATGGCAGCACCGAAAGGGGTCGGAACTTACATGGGAAGCGGAAGACGAGATGAAGAAGCACTACCCGTTCCTTTTTGGTACGTACACGTTTAAAAATATGTTTGTGCCAGGTTTCGGGGACGAAACCTCCTTTAAGGGGGGTAGACTTGTAACACCCCAAAAATATTTATTATGCATAAGCTAAAATGTAACAATAAAAAGGGTGGTGCTAAAATTAAAGTTGTGATGGAAATAGAGGGACTAAAGCTGTAAATACCTAAAAATAAGATTAATAAAAATGATTAATAATAAAAACCCACACACAGTACGTGTGTGGGGTTCTGTACGATCGAACAAGGGCCAAGGGGGGGAAGAAACCCTAGCTTCATCTAATTCACAAGGAAAACTATAAAGATTCAAGGAAATTGAAAGCATAATCAGGAAATTGCAAGCTCTTAACTTGTCCATTGAAAGGGTAAGTTCAATTTTGTGATTTAACAAATTGTAGAAAGTGGGTTTTGATCTAATCTTGAATGCATGATATGAAATTTATGAAATTTAGTTAAGGTTATGATGTAGGATTAGGATTATGTCTGAATTTTAGAAAATTTGTGGTTAATAGCCGAAACCCAAGTTGATGAGAAGTTGCTAGGGTTAAATTGATCAAGTTTTGATATGTGTGTGTGTTGTTGAGGAATAACCTTGTTTATAATGAATAATCACTAGATAATCTGATTTAGAGTAAAGCTTAATTGAACGTTATTGAATGATTAAAGAAATTAGCTTAGTAATATATGTTAGTTAAATGAGTAAATGTCCCAAAAATGCGAAACCCGCCATGTGTTTGATGAAATGCTTGAATGAACAACTATGTGAAATATTGAATGTAATGGAATGAAATTCCGGGTACTAAACAAATGAACGGATGTGTTAATATAGGCGTAAAGGAAGAGGGCTCAGGTTCTAAGAAGTCGGAAAGCTCACAAGACAAAGGTATGTTTCGTTACGTACAAAACTTTACTTAAATTTTGTTAGTAATTGTGTCGGGCAATTTGTGTTATAATGATTATTTCTTGCTATAATGAATACGGTGTTTAGTAAATAAATTGCAAATCCCTTGCGGATTTGGCTAAGCTAATGAAGGTTAAGCTATGATAAGCAAATCGACCGGTTCAAGTAACTAGGTCGAGTAATGATATGATACCATCCGTCTTGAACGGGTGGTTTTGAATGCTATAACGAATGCTAGAAGCTTAATCCATTATACGGATGGAAAGAAGAATTTATGTTGAAGGCAAATAACCCAATTAAACGGGTCGAACGTGTATGCTTAACTCTCATTGAGAGTGTTTATGCCTACCCAAGTTTTTGGGTAGTCGAATGCGTAAAATGGTTAAAAGTTCATATACGGATGGAACTAAAATGAAAGAATTATGATTTAGCGAGCGTGATAACTAACCTTTAAAATTTCTTGTTAATGTAGGTAAATCCTCATCTTAGACTATTTGGCGAGTTGAAGCGAGCACGTGATCACCACTCAACATACCAAGCGCTTCCGCTAGTTGCTTTAATGTTTTCGGTCAAATAATTGTGAAAGTTTGTCCAAACTTGATGTTTTCTTTGGATTTTCCATTGCGTCTAGTCGTAAGGGTCATGGAATAGTTTGTATGAAAGTTGTATGAAACAGGGATATGCTCATTGTACGAATGGGTCATGTCCGATTTTTGTCAAAAATATGAATTTAACTTGTTATTTCAAGTCTTAAAATTATCCTTGTAAATGGTTTTATAAGAACTAAAAATGCGCGTCTTATAAGTTGGTATCAGAGCCAAGGTTTGAGGGATTTGAGCTTTTAACGCGATGCTTGAACTCAAACCAATGGCTCGTTCGAAAGTGTGCTCGCTCCAGGATCGCCAATGAGGTAATAATGTACGTTTTCGATAAATGCTAGTATATGTTATGAGTTTAAAATGTAAGGATGAGTTAAATATGTGAAGTAACAATTATGGGTAGCAAAGCAAGAAATTCCGGAACCCGAGCAGCTGGTAATGGACCTGGAAATGGGTTAAAATATTAAAAAAATGAAGTTACAGTGAAATGATCAGGGAAAGGCCGTCGCCGACGCCCTACACGTCCGTCGCCGACGCCTTAGTTTGGCCGACGGCCTAAGTTCCTGTCTACGGAGAATTTCACCCGACGCACATTTTTAAGAGCCGTCGCCGACGGCTAGCGTAGGTTCAGTTCGCTGATTTGTTTTGTTTTTCACATTCTAAGTTTCTGTAGTATTTGAAAGCCTACTAAATTGTTATGTGAAGTCCATATAAGGCTTCTTAGATGTGGGGAACCACAAATAGTAATTATGATGGGATGGACTCGGAGGAATCGAAGGTGATGAGTCGAATGATAAAAATTTTAAAAGCGAGTAAAGTTTAAAATGGGGGAATGCGGATGAAGTAAACATGGATCAAAGAACTATGATGTAATGAAAGCTTGTTATTTGTATTAAATATGATTATGACAATGTGTAGATGGCTGACGCAAGAAACGTCAATGAGGATGATGACCCGGCCCGTCAAGAAGCCTTTAACAACAGGGTCACTGAGGTGGCGGAAGGGGTTATGCAAGCCCATCTTCCGCGATTAGCTCAAGAGGTAGAAAGCCGAGTTTTGGGAGTCGTAGACACTATGATGACTAGCAAGATCGAGGAATTGAAAGAACTGATTGAGGGGTCTAGAAGTAAAGGCAAGGAACGACGATGCACGTATAAAGACTTCATGGCGTGCAATCCTGCAACGTATAATGGTAGAATTGATCCGATCGCATGCCAAAGATGGATTTCAAACATGGAGGCGGTGTTTATACGAAGTCGGTGTGATAGAGAAGATCAAGTGATGTTTGCTACGGGTCAACTCACCCTTCAGGCGAAAGATTGGTGGGATGCGCATAGCAAGGAAATAGGCGAAGAAAGGCTCCAAACGATGACCTGGCAAGAGTTTAAGGATCCTTTTATGAAATATCACTGCCCTCAGTCAGCCATTGATAAGATTCAAGAGGATTTCTTACGCCCCCGACAGAAAAACGAAACGATAAATGAGATATCGAACATTTTCTTGGATAAGATGAAGTTTTGTGGAGAGTTTGTGCAAACCGAAAGGATGAAGATTAATCGCTTTTATGGGGTATTAAAGGCAGAATTTAGGGAGTTCATCACTCCCTCGAAGTGTGAGACTCTTGATGAGCTAATCAATCTAGCGCGGGATAGAGAAATCGAAATCAAGAGGCAAGAAGAACGTGGAGAAAAGCGGCCAAATGAAAAAGGTGGAAGTTCGACCCCGACCAAAAAGGGGAAGTATCAAGAGCAAGGAAGAAAAGATAAGTCGAAGAGTGGTATCACGCCGTGCAAGACTTGTGGAAAACTTCATACGGGGGAATGCTTGTTAGGCAAGAAAGGGTGTTATAAATGTGGTAAGGAAGGGCATTCGTCTTATCAGTGTCCAAACAACCCGAAGACTTGCTTCCATTGTTTTGAAAAAGGGCATGTTAAATCGGAATGCCCAAAACTTCAGCAAGAGTCAAAGAAAGAAGATAAGAAGCAAGAGGGTTCTAGAGCGAAAGGGAGGATGTTCCAAATTACATCCGAAGAAGCCAAGTCTCACCCGAATGTGATTTCATGTATCTTTTTACTAAACTCCATACCGGTTTATGTTCTATTCGATACTGGAGCTACCATGTCATTTATTTCGAATGAAATTATACAACATCCGTCCTTTAAGATCGAACGAATGCCAATGCCTCTAGAAGTAGAAATAGCCGATAGTAAGATCTGAATGTTACACGAGGTGTGTAGAAACTGCAAATTCATTATAGAAGATGAGGAATTTGACATCGACCTCATACCTATGGTTTTGGGGGAATTTAAAATGATTGTGGGGATGGATTGGCTGGCGCGGCACCATGTGGAGATTGATTGTGAAAATAAGGTAATGCTCATCCAAGCTCCAAGTGGAAGACAATTGAGGATTCAAGGAGAGAGAAACGTAGAAACCAAGTTGTGCACCTTGGTCCAAGCTTTTAAATACGTACTTAACGGGAATAGAGCATACCTAGCTTATGTAGTAGATGCCAGACAAACCCTCCCGAAGCTTGAAGACGTTGAGATTGTGAATGAATTTTCGGATGTATTTCCGGAAGAATTGCCGGGACTCCCACCAGAGAGAGAGATAGAGTTTCGCATCGAAGTAAATCCGGGTGCGAAACCCGTTGCAAAGGCCCCCTATAGACTTGCCCCCACTGAGATGCGCGAATTAATGACACAACTACAAGATCTTCTAGACAAGGGTTTCATACGCCCGAGTGTGTCGCCTTGGGGAGCACCTGTCTTATTTGTTAAGAAGAAAGACGAGTCGATGCGCATGTGTATCGACTATAGAGAGCTAAATAAGCTGACCATAAAGAACCGCTACCCTTTACCTAGAATTGACGACCTTTTTGATCAATTACAAGGGGCGAGTTGGTTTTCCAAGATAGACCTGCGTTCGGGGTACCATCAAGTTAGAGTACGGGAAGAAGATATTCCAAAGACTGCATTTAGAACCCGTTATGGGCACTATGAATTTCTAGTCATGTCGTTTGGATTGACGAACGCGCCGGCTGCGTTTATGGATCTTATGAACCGGGTATGCCGACCCATGTTAGACAAATCGGTAATAGTGTTCATAGATGATATCTTAGTCTATTCGCGAAGCAAAGCTGAGCATGCAAAGCAATTGTGTGAAGTACTTGAAATTCTCCGTAAGGAGAAACTCTACGCAAAATTCTCAAAATGCGCCTTTTGGATCAGAGAGGTGCAATTTCTGGGGCATGTGATCAACTCGGAGGGTGTTTTAGTTGATCCTTCAAAGATTGATGTTGTAATGAAGTGGGTTTCTCCGAAGAACCCGACAGAGATAAGAAGTTTTCTAGGCCTTGCCGGGTACTATAGAAGGTTCATACAGGATTTTTCGAAGATAGCCTTACCCTTAACAAAACTGACAAGAAAGAAAGAGAAGTTTGTGTGGGGTAAAGATCAGGAGGAGGCTTTTCAAATGTTAAAGGAGAAACTATCCCGTCCTCCGGTCCTAACATTACCGGATGGAACTGAAGACCTGGTCGTCTATTCAGACGCTTCACACCAGGGATTAGGCTGCGTCTTGATGCAAAGGGGAAGAGTTATCGCTTATGCTTCAAGACAATTGAAGCCGCATGAAGTAAACTACCCGACTCACGATCTAGAATTGGCAGCGGTAGTATTCGCCTTAAAGATTTGGAGACATTATTTGTACGGCACGAGATGCACTATTTACTCAGATCATAAAAGCCTCAAGTATCTTTTCGAGCAGAAAGATTTAAATATGAGGCAACGGAGATGGCTGGAACTTATCAAAGATTATGATTGTGATATCCTTTATCACCCGAGAAAATCAAACGTGGTAGCCGATGCGTTAAGCCGAAGAGAGTATCCGTCTCCTCTTCGTGTAAAGTCCATGAAGATGATTGTTACGCCACGATTACTTGAAATGATACGTGAATCTCAAATAAAGTCGCTTGGAGCGGAAGACTTAAAGAAGGAAAGACTAAAAGGTGTAATCGATAAATTAGAAGAAAATTCGACCGGACTCAAGATACGATTCGGCCGAATTTGGATACCCCGATTCTGTGAAGTCAAGGCTGCTCTACTCGACGAGGCACATAAGTCACGATATTCGGTCCACCCTGGGGCTACAAAGATGTATCGGGACTTGAAGGCCAATTATTGGTGGCCGGGCATGAAACGCGACATAGTCAAATATGTCGCGAAATGCTTAACATGTTCCCAAGTGAAAACCGAGCATCAAAAGCCATACGGGGAATTACAACCCTTGGAGATACCGCAATGGAAGTGGGAGGAATTAACGATGGATTTGGTAACCAAGCTTCCTAGAACGAAAAAGGGGCATGATGCGATATGGGTAATCATGGACCGACTTACGAAAAGCGCTCATTTTCTACCTATTAAAGAAGCCTACTCTTCCGAGAAAATGGCGGAAATTTACATGAACGAGATTATATCTCGACACGGCGTGCCCGTGTCAATTGTCTCGGATCGGGACACTAGATTTACTTCTCGTTACTGGCAAAAGTTTCACGAGAGTGTGGGTACGAAATTACACATAAGTACCGCCTACCACCCTCAAACTGACGGCCAGTCAGAAAGAACCATTCAAACACTTGTTGATATGCTGAGGGCGTGTGCCCTAGATTTTGGGGGAAGTTGGGATGACCATTTACCACCAGTGGAATTTTCCTATAATAATAGTTACCATAGTGGTATCCAAATGGCTCCGTATGAATTACTGTACGGGAGGAAATGTAGAACTCCCGTATGCTGGGGAGAAGTAGGGCAAAGAGAGCTTGCGCCAAGTGATTTAATAGCAGTAACGAATGAAAAGATTAAGTTGGTTAGAGCTCGACTGAAAGCAGCCCAGGATCAACAAAAGGCTTATTCAGATAAAAGAAGACGTCCCATTGAATTTCAAGTCGGAGACTTGGTTCTGCTGAAAGTGTCCCCATGGAAGGGTATAATCCGCTTTCGCAAACGGGGTAAGTTGGGTCCTCGTTATATTGGGCCGTTTAAAATCTTGGCTCGTGTTGGAAGGGTTGCATATCGATTAGAATTACCGCCTGCTCTAGACGGAATTCACAATACCTTCCACGTGTCGCAATTGAGAAAGTGTCTTGCGGATGAAACCGCGTTAGTACCTCTTGATGACATTGAGTTAGACGAGGGGTTGAATTATGTTGAAAGACCAATGGCCATTAAAGATGTCAAGGTGAAGAAGCTGCGCAACAAGGCTGTCCGACAAGTGTTGGTGCAATGGCAGCACCGAAAGGGGTCGGAACTTACATGGGAAGCGGAAGACGAGATGAAGAAGCACTACCCGTTCCTTTTTGGTACGTACACGTTTAAAAATATGTTTGTGCCAGGTTTCGGGGACGAAACCTCCTTTAAGGGGGGTAGACTTGTAACACCCCAAAAATATTTATTATGCATAAGCTAAAATGTAACAATAAAAAGGGTGGTGCTAAAATTAAAGTTGTGATGGAAATAGAGGGACTAAAGCTGTAAATACCTAAAAATAAGATTAATAAAAATGATTAATAATAAGAACCCACACACAGTACGTGTGTGGGGTTCTGTACGATCGAACAAGGGCCAATGGGGGGAAGAAACCCTAGCTTCATCTAATTCACAAGGAAAACTATAAAGATTCAAGGAAATTGAAAGCATAATCAGGAAATTGCAAGCTCTTAACTTGTCCATTGAAAGGGTAAGTTCAATTTTGTGATTTAACAAATTGTAGAAAGTGGGTTTTGATCTAATCTTGAATGCATGATATGAAATTTATGAAATTTAGTTAAGGTTATGATGTAGGATTAGGATTATGTCTGAATTTTAGAAAATTTGTGGTTAATAGCCGAAACCCAAGTTGATGAGAAGTTGCTAGGGTTAAATTGATCAAGTTTTGATATGTGTGTGTGTTGTTGAGGAATAACCTTGTTTATGATGAATAATCACTAGATAATCTGATTTAGAGTAAAGCTTAATTGAACGTTATTGAATGATTAAAGAAATTAGCTTAGTAATATATGTTAGTTAAATGAGTAAATGTCCCAAAAATGCGAAACCCGCCATGTGTTTGATGAAATGCTTGAATGAACAACTATGTGAAATATTGAATGTAATGGAATGAAATTCCGGGTACTAAACAAATGAACGGATGTGTTAATATAGGCGTAAAGGAAGAGGGCTCAGGTTCTAAGAAGTCGGAAAGCTCACAAGACAAAGGTATGTTTCGTTACGTACAAAACTTTACTTAAATTTTGTTAGTAATTGTGTCGGGCAATTTGTGTTATAATGATTATTTCTTGCTATAATGAATACGGTGTTTAGTAAATAAATAGCAAATCCCTTGCGGATTTGGATAAGCTAATGAAGGTTAAGCTATGATAAGCAAATCGACCGGTTCAAGTAACTAGGTCGAGTAATGATAAGATACCATCCGTCTTGAACGGGTGGTTTTGAATGCTATAACGAATGCTAGAAGCTTAATCCATTATACGGATGGAAAGAAGAATTTATGTTGAAGGCAAATAACCCAATTAAACGGGTCGAACGTGTATGCTTAACTCTCATTGAGAGTGTTTATGCCATACCCAAGTTTTTGGGTAGTCGAATGCGTAAAATGGTTAAAAGTTCATATACGGATGGAACTAAAATGAAAGAATTATGATTTAGCGAGCGTGATAACTAGCCTTTAAAATTTCTTGTTAATGTAGGTAAATCCTCATCTTAGACTATTTGGCGAGTTGAAGCGAGCACGTGATCACCACTCAACATACCAAGCGCTTCCGCTAGTTGCTTTAATGTTTTCGGTCAAATAATTGTGAAAGTTTGTCCAAACTTGATGTTTTCTTTGGATTTTTCATTGCGTCTAGTCGTAAGGGTCATGGAATAGTTTGTATGAAAGTTGTATGAAACAGGGATATGCTCATTGTACGAATGGGTCATGTCCGATTTTTGTCAAAAATATGAATTTAACTTGTTATTTCAAGTCTTAAAATTATCCTTGTAAATGGTTTTATAAGAACTAAAAATGCGGGTCTTATAATAAAGAAAGCTCTTTCGGATCGATACGTCATGTTAGTGTCATCCTGTAGCTATGTGGTAGGTAAACAAAAAAATATATGTCATTAACTATATGTTTTATATTATATTTTATGTTTGGTATTTCAGTTTTAGGTATTGTTGTCCGCGATAGTAAGGCATCATCTTAGTTTGAAATGTTACAATAGGACGGCTCCTCAATTGTGTTGTTATGCTCTCGGTGTTCTTGATAAAGAGACGCAGAGGTTGAAGACCATTAAGATTGAAGCCAATACGGTATCATTTTTTATCCCCATTTCCATATGTCATACAAAATGGTAAATGTGATTATGAAAGGTGTTAATGTGATATGATTGAATACTAATATGCTAATTATTGATTGATTGTTTGAATTTTTTATTTTTCTAAAGTTCTGATTGTTAATTATTACCTGGTTAATTACTTATGCCGAATTCAGTTGTGGCTTCTCTGTTTGGTTGTTTTTAGTTATTGCCTCGGTTAGAGCTGCCTTGCTGAGTTAACTTGGTTATTTAATGGTGTGTTTTTTTCATGGACCATATTTGCACTAAGGTCAGTTCAATTCATAATCTAAGTACCAAAATCAGTTTGTTCATTTGAAATCCAATTTCTTTGAGTCTTAATCTGCAAATGGGGTGATTCGTTTTGGTGTCCAGCGCAGCTGCAAGCTTTCGTGTACTACTGTCACTGTTGTCCCATTCTTCGATTTGTTGCTGCTCATCTGTTGAGGTATGGATTTATGGTCCGATTTCGAATATAGCTATGGTGATTATTAATTGATTCATGTGAGTAAACCCTTTTAGTTGAAAAAGATATTATTTAGATGATGAGATAATATTAACTGTAAAAGAAAAAATCTCTACATACGTTGTTTCCGTTCGGCTGCCGTTTGGTTTCCTCTGCTTGATATATTTGCTGCATGTGAACCAAAACCAGTTAAAAAAGTGTCAGTGTTTCAAAAATTTATCCGGATAATAAGATTTTATGCATCAATTGCAACTGTAAAAGGCTTGGAGGAAGTAAAAGAGGAAACTGGTGATTTGAGTCTACAATTAACTCGTATTGATCATGCACCATCGGATGATAATGTATCAACGCATATTGTTATTCCAAAAGTATGATTTCACAAAAAAAAAGTATTTTTTGCTGGAGCCTTAAGGCGAGATAGGGCTTTGAAATAGTTTTGCACCCAAAAAAATGTAGAAATCATGCAACTTAATTGTTTGGTATTTTGGTTTTGGTTGTTTGATGCAAACATGATATGATGTGTTTACCGTTTTAACCACTTTTATTACACTGCAGGTGCAATAGTACAAACATGAAAGGGAGTGTGATTAAGTTATTTGGAAACTGCAGTAAGATAAAGTTACCAGCCTTGAGGACCTGATGGATGGTGTGTTGTCAGCAGATGACTTTGTAAATGAAGAATTGAGATCTTTAGGGAAAGATAAAGTAGCCACCCTTGAGGACCTGATGGATGTTAAAGTATGTATGTAAGTTTTAAAAATCTTTCCCTAAAGAGAGACTCTAAGGATTTAATATTGATATATATGTTTACAGTTTATATGGGGTTTAATGACAGGCCAAAAGGCACTGGTGAATATGACAAGTTTTTTGCTGATGGGGTGTACACTTGTGCTGGTTGTGGAACACCACTTTCTAAATCAACCACCAAGTTCAACTCCGGGTGTGGTTGGCCTACTTTCTATGAAGGTCTTCCCAGAGCAATCACCCGCACTGTGAGCTTAGTAGTTTGAATTCGAATATTCGATACTCTTTTGAGTTTCAAAATGCGATTTTAACTTTTGTTGAGTTTGTAGGCCGACCCGGATGGAAGGAGGACCAGAATTACTTGCACTGCTTGTGGAGGACACTTAGGAAATGTGTTTAAAGGTGAGGGGTTCAAGACACCTACAGATGAAAGGCATTGTGTTAAAGGCATTGTGTTAATAGTATCTCCATCAAGTTTACTTCTGAAGGCATTTCAGCTTCTCTTTGATATGTTCTAATCCGCATTGTTGTGAGACAACAAGTAATAATTTCAAGCAGGAGCTCGGTGAATTAGCAGTTAGTTACGGGATTCGTCTGCATGTAGACCTTTGTCTTGGTGGTTTTGTTTTGCCTTTTGCACGTAAACTCTGGTGTGATTATCATAGCATTTTGTTCATTACTATTGTTGCTTATATTACCAATATGCACTAATGCCAAAATATAATAAATTATATGATTTAATTTATTATTTTGCAGGTACCCAATTCCACCATTTGATTTTACAGTTCAAGGAGTGACCTCTATATCAGCAAATGTTCATAAGTACGCGACATATTCATAAATTGCCTACAACTTTTTCAGGTTTTGCCATTACATCTTATTGGTTATAACAGTTATGATTGACTTTTGTGTGGATTGATTAGGATAATTAAATTTGTAAATGGTGCTAGAAGTTTAATTTTGCTTAGAAGAGCGAGGGGAGAAGCATGGAGATTCTCTAACTTGTGTTTCGATTTTCTCTAATATGCAACTTTGAATAATATTGTAATACATGGTAACATGCTTTTATTTTCATGTATCTATTATTTTCCAAAGGTTGGATATAAAGTTCGGCTTGAAGGAATGAAAGGAAGGGATACCCATCTTCTATTTTTCACTACTGGCATTTTGCTTAGAAGATTACTTCTAGATAGGAGCTTGCAAGGTGTAACTCGTGCTATGAGATCCATGAACGAGGGACAAATGAAGGTAACCAGAAGAAACATGTAAAAGTTAATGTCAAGATGGGTTGGCTGGTCGATATGTCAAAATGGGTTCAAGTTGAATCGGGTCATTTATATAAATTACCAAAATGCCACTGTGTGCTCATATCTGAAACAACACAGTTGCCTTTCAGTTTAACAACCCTCTACCACCACCTCAGATTCAGTTCCACCACGATGGTGTTCAAAAAGGTCGTCTTATGAAAAAGATACGTTTTTTCAACAGATTCTTTAAAAATCTGGTGTTTTTGATGTGGGTCATCAAATAGATCTGGTTTCTAATTTGGGTTATGAAAAAGATCCGGTTTGTAATATGGGTTTGCAGAAGGTTGTTTTGAATCAATGGCATGATTAAGTAGACCAGACATCATTGATGGTCATGGTGGCTATAACAAAGCAAGGATTACAGCAAACCGGCTCGGCTACGCCCTAAAACCACCACCAGCAGTACCAGTTTATCTGTGACCAGCTATTCGTCATGGCTGAGCTAACGCTCTCTGTGAACTTCTGACACATGCAAGGGATATTGGTGCGGCTCAATCACCAATTCGCTTTAGCTCCAGTTTCAACTAAGCCTTTTCAAAGGGTTGCTTTTTATCTTAAAGAAGCTCTGCAAATGCAATCGCAATCGCAATCAAATTTCAATCCGAGTAGAGTTACTCCACCGTTTGACGGGTTGTTTAGGATGGGTGCTGTTTAAGATGGGTGTTGTTTAAGAGGGGTGCTTATAAGATGTTTTCAGAGATTTCTACATGAGGGAATATTATGCGGAAACCTTGAGCGATCACTTGATTTGTAGTTTACTTTCTAATCCTTAATCAAGTACTATGCAAATTCTTTGATGAGATAGCTAAATCACTTGCATTATTCGTCCTCAATGAGCTTTTAGAGACCAGTCACACTTTATTGTTTGATATATTTTCCACCAGCTATTTTCTAAATCTTTAATTCAAGTATTGTACAAATTCTTTATAGTTTTCTTTTCAATATTCTATATATACGTAAGTGTTTCTGTATACACACTACTATATTTAGTTAAATGTATTATGCTGTTATATATGAAATTGCCATTTTCTTGGGATTTTTAAAGTTGTGGGTAGATCAAGAAGCAAGAGTTTAGAGGTTCATTCGGAAAGGCAAAGGCGACATGGTTAATTGTATGTTGCTTTATCAATTGTGAATACGAGATGGAGTCAAACTACTAATACTTGACAACAATGGCAAACCTATATATAAAACAACCAATGGGGTTTATGAAGAGATTTTCAACAAATTGGGATCGTTGCATATTCATGTATTTCAATTTGTCATCGTAATCTAATCTATTCGGTTGTCTTTTACCATGTATAAAATCATATTATTTGATGTCAAAGGTATTAATGAAGAAATTTTCTTTTACCAACCCGTGAAATTCGCGGGTTTCAAGTCCCTTGATACACTCTTATCCAATACTCCTAAACCTCCTGCAAAAGTTTCTTATTTCTTGATCTGTTTACTCTTCTGTTTGCTAAAGTTTGACTTTTGAGGTCAAATGATTTTGCAGATGACGAGGAAGTAAAAAATAAGTCAAAGTCAAGCTACTAATACTTGACAACGACGGCGAACCTACGAATAAAACAAATAATGTTGTTTATAAAGAGATCTTCAATGAGTTGTAATTTTTGGTTGTATTCATGCATTTTAATTATTTGGTGTACTCTCTCTCTCATTTCCGTTAATATTTCAACGTATATATAATTAAAATATTTACGTCAACATGTTAAAGTAGTTATTTTTTATTAGCCACCCGTGTAACACAAGGGAACTTAGACTAGTATCTAATTAAACTAAAACACCTCTCCTTCTTCTCCCTTCTTTTTTCCAACCACCACCACCCAACTCTCCATTTGCAACTTCTCCACCAGCATCACCACCCACACCCAATTGAAAGAGCTAGAATAGATCAAAGTAACACACCAATCACATAGCATATATTTGTTTTCTCCAAAAAGTTACAGATACATTGATTTAATGACATAATGAACAAACATGAAACATGAATGACAACTTGTCTAGCACTTTTGCAGTATGTAAGATAAATCTTAATTACTACACCAAGCGAAGAACTAACAGATCCTATCATCTCTGAAACCGCCGGCACAAAATCGTAATCAAAATTAGATCCGATAATCACTTACACTGCCGGAACAAGATCAGAATCAGAAATAACAAATGCGATCATCTATGAAACCGTCGGAATGAGGTCAGATTTAAAATTAACAGATCGGATCATCTCTGAAACGACTGGAACGAGATCAACATCAAAATTAACAGATCTGATCATCTCTGAAACCGCCAGAACGAGATCGGAATTCGTTGTGAAAACTCGGGTTGTAAGTAAAACTTATTCTTTTTCTAAAGATGTGTCTCAGTGTTTTGTTTTAAATGAAGATCCCATTTGAAAAAAAAATTAGAACAAAATAGGGTATTTTTCAAAACATTTTTGATTATAAGGTGGTGGAGAAGTTGCAGGTGGGGATGTGGTGGTGGTGAGTGGAAGAGAGAAGAAGGTGTTTTATTTTATTTAGATATTTTAAAAGATTATAAGGTGGGCCTCACTTTCTTTTAATCTATACTTTCTATAAAAGTAGAAAACCAAGTGACATAAGAAAAGCTGAGATGGCAGCCATAGAGGCTATCCAACAAAGCCTTTCTTATGTCATTATCCTTACTATATAAAATCACTTTAATTTTCAAAGGTCTGGCCCACATCTAGAAAATCACTTTAAACATCTGCCCACATCTACAAATGGTCAGCTGTTTATAAAACCGCTTCAAACCTCTGCCCATATTCAAAATTTAAAATCCTGGCTCTAAATTCAAAATTCAAACCACATATGAATCTGGCTCCCTATAAATAACATATACGAATTTGGCTCCACATTTAAATTTCAATTTATCTCTCTCCTTTATATTTGCGATCATATCTCTCTTACTCAAATGCATAGCTCTATTGATTGAGCTGGTTAATCTTCGATTACAGTTCTTTGTTCGAACAGTTGTAGGCTCTGATTACACATTATCCTTTAATATCATTGTTCCAATATCATTGTTCCAACATCGTTGTTTCGTTGAAGCTCTGTTTCACACACCAACGTTTCACCTCGGCTTTTCTTATGTCACTTTTTCTCTTTTTTATAGAAAGTATAGATAGATTGTTACAGGATGCAGAATTTGCATATTCAGTTTGTTCATCTGCGATTACAACTTTTTGTACTTCAAGTAATTTTTCCAACATCATTGTTGCAACATCGTTGAGGGTATGTTTTTTTCTCTGATTTTGGATCTTAAAATTTGAACTAATCTATTCTAATTCTCGCTTTATATTTCAGCCTAATCAGAGTTGTTTAAAATTCAAACAATCAGTTGTGGGTTATTTTAGGTTTGTGGATTCTTTTAAACTGTTGATATATGTTGATAATATACATTTTAAGGTGTTGATATATTTCAGCTTTGTTTTTTTCCGAGCAAGCAGTTGGGAGTTCTTCTGCACTGTTTTTGAAGTCTGAAGTGCAGAAAGTGGAGTACTTCATTAAGCGCCGATGTTGTTCCAGGTTTTCTTGTATTTATTATCACTGATGATGTCCATTTTATATATTAGTTCTTCAATCAGCCTAATCATCAGTCTTTTATAGTGTTTAAAATGCATCTTTGTGATAAATGAAGAAGTTAATGGTAATTATGAGAGCCTGTTTTTTTTATTTATATTTTTGTTCTTTCGGTTTCTTGATATTTAACTTTTTAGTTTTCCTATGAAAACTTTTTTGAGAGGCTTTGCATTGAATGGCTTCTGTTTTGTATTAAATGTACACGTTTTTGCCTCCTGGATTAGTTTAATGGTGCGGTGAAATTAAGTCTGGCCTTTGGGCTGTTACCTATTTCACTATATAGTATGACTAGTCTAAGTACCCGTGTATTACACGGGTGGCTAAACAGGAAAACTAAGTCCTTTAAAATTGTGAAGTAAAAAATTATAATTTTATATACGTTGAATTATTAACAAAAATGTTAGAGAGTACACGAAATAATTGAAATACATGAATATGACAAAAATATCACAACTCATTGTAGATCTCTTTATTAACAACGTTAGTATTACTTATTCGTAGGTTTACCATCGTTGTCAAGTATTAATAGCTTTACTCCATCTCGTGTTTTAACCCTTGATAAAGCAACATACAATTGAAATTAACTGTCTCTTGTGCGAAATAACAATGGATAACCTATTAATCTAAAAATTCTGCTTTTTGGAGCGTCGTAACCGCATTCCTTGTAGACCAATTGAAAAAAACAATCGTGTCACTGAACGAAATATCTTCGACTTTGTCTAGCTCATGTACCACCAACAATCTACTATCGGAACAGAAAGGTAATAAATAAAAGAAATTTAAGATCTCATACCTTGTCTTAGGAGTTTGCATTGTCTAATTACCTTGAATGAAAGCGATCTTCTAAAAAGACCCACCTGAATAAAGCAATTGATTCGTCATTAATACAAAAAATACAGCATACATACAATATATAATATGTAGTAACACAAGAAAAGTAGTGTAAATCATTATTACCAAATAACTATTGTGAGGAACAATTATGGGTCAAAATACACCACTAAGATACATATCTAAACCTCAAAATTACCAAGAAACTCATCACAAATGAACACATTAAAAAACTGAAAAATTAATAACATGCATACCAAGTATCAAACCACAAGGATGAACTTATAGTAGGGGTGCTAAACGAGATGGGTTCACAAGTTGGTGTGTCCAACCCGACCTAAACCCGAAAATTTTACACGAACCCGACCAGAACCCGAAAACCAGGTCAAACATATGATCCCGAACACGACACAGATGTTCAAACCCGAACATGACCCAGGTCAAACATAGATAAAATGACTAACCACTGCTGTGTCTTCAAAATCACCTTCCAAGCCCTAAACCTTTAAAGAAGATGCTTGATGAACAAACATGACTGAAAAGAAAGATTACGGACTTGAATTCTTAAGCTCAAAACGGTATCAATCTTAAATCATGGAACGACTAAGATTAAAGCAAGCAAATTCAATTACATACACCCTTAAAGAGGAAAGTGCCTTATCATACATGCCATCCCTTATGTCAGAACTTAGTTATTGAGAGAAAAGTAGTTGGACAATTAAAACCGGATTGATTCACAAGAGACGATCGAGAAAGACAAATTCAACAAAAGTGGACCAAACATCAATCAAGCAAAAAAACCACTATAATCAATCACTGTTACTAAACATCAACACATGTCTACATCTCCAAACCCCTGCCAACAAAAACACCCATAACCAAACATGTCTAAACATGCCCAAAGTGTTATATTAATGCATACAATCTCCAAAAATTTCAAGTTATTATTAATGTAGCTTTTTTTATTTATACCTAACGAACTAATCATTATAGAAAATGATTAAAGATGGATAAAATTGTTTTGAGTCGGCCCAGCTAGGCTTCACTTGTACTAATTTTTTATCTCTTAGTACCATTCCATTGTGACTCGTTACCCAACCTGCTCGCAACTCGACCCGTCCCTTGCTTCGCCTTTACCCATGATAGATACAAATAGATACAGAGATAATATACCTGAGTGAAATGGGTCCTGTGGCAGCAAGAAGTAGAAGCAAGGCGGATCAAGTAGGTTGGACAAACGTTATTCTAGTAGTTGTGCCTTCAACATTTATTTTTTGAAAAAAAAAATTAGACGAAAATTATTCAATATATTAACTTTGTAGCTGGAATAAGTTAAACTCACTGCCTGCTTTACTCCACCGAAGAACACCATACTCATGCCCAACCATATATACCTATAAATCATTCAAATCATCCTTATGGAAATGACATAATTGATCTCATCATCATCATCATTGCATATGAAATCTTTAAGAAATACAAAATATATAAACATATTAAATGTACACGTTTTTGCCTCCTGGATTAGTTTAATGGTGCGGTGAAATTAAGTCTGACCTTTGGGCTGTTAGCTATTTCACTATATAGTATGATTGTTAGGTCAGAAGCTTTCTATCACGTTTTACTACCATTATATCCTTCTTTTACATCAGACTTGAAGAAATATAGAAGTTAAAAATGTCAGCATACCCTTCTGTAGGTTCTTATGATTTAAAGTATCGCTTTATCAAGCAAGTTGAGGATCAAGTATATGAGGATAGGGCAACTGTTCAAGAGCTGAAGAGGTGTTTTGATGGAATGCATCTTGAAATCAGTGTCTTTAGATTATTAAATTTCGTTGTTCAGTTCTCAATGTAATTGTTGATCTATCGTCATATGTGATATGTAAATTTTAATTCTATTAATCTTTGTAGAGCATTTTATTTTTACTAATTTGAGCATCAACAGTTGTTAGAGTTGATACCTGCTATCGTAAATGTTGAGTTGCTACTGTTGCCAACATCTGTTATTCCCAACAGCAGTTTCCAAAGAATTGTCAACCATTAACACAATAGAAGTTCTGAACATTCTTAAAAAATAGGTATTTTGAAAAAAATTGACAAAAATCTTTAAAAGTATGTTGAAACAACTGTTTTTTAAAACATGTGTTTGGCAAAAGGTTCATCCACTGTTCAAAGGTATTGTCTGTTCTCATAATTTCTGTTTTTTGTAACGACTGTTGAGTTGCTACTGTTGCCAACATCTGTTATTCTCAACAGCAGTTTCCAAAGAATTGTCAACTATTAACACAATAGAAGTTCTGAACATCTGTTATTGCTCAATAGATCTTTGTAAAATGTCTTCAGAAATTATGAAAACTCCATTCTTAAAAAATAGCTATTTTTTAAATATTGGAAAAAACTCTTAAAATAGCTATTTATTAAATATTGGAAAACTCCATCAACAATGCTTTTTTAGGTTATTATTGCATCATAATCATAAGTCTTAATATATAAAATCAATTTAAAACTGATTATCAGTGTTTTCATAGTATTTGTTGATGTTTTGAATCAACTTCTGTTTGGATAAAAATTCATTCACTGCTGAAAGGTATTGTCTGTTTTAATAAGTGTTATTTATCCTAGCGACTGTTGATTTACCACTGTTTACAACATTTCTGTCCGATGAAGTGGTAGTAGCCTTTGTTTGCCATGTAGATTATTGTTGGTGTTTAAATGAAGAGGTTTTTTTTTTAATTTTTTTTATGGCAGAGTTTTAAAATTTGTCCTTTTAGTTTCTTGATATTTAATTTTATAGTTTTCCCATGAAAATTTATTTTTAAATGTTTTGCATTAAATGGCTGCTGATATTTAATATCAATTTATTTGTTTATATTAAAAGTCTGTTGAAAACAACTGTTTTCCAAACCTGTGTTTGACTAAGGACTGCTGACTTACTATTGTTGCATAAGATCTGTTGTTGGCCAACAGTGGTTTCCAAACACTGCTGAAGGGTATTGTCTGTTCTCATAGGTTCTGTTTAATCTAAGGACTGCTGAGTTACTAATGTTGCCTAACATCTGTTGTTGGCCAATAATGGTTTTCAAACAACTGTCATCCATTATCAGAGCAGAGGTTCTGACGTGGACAGATGTTAGCCATCAGATCTTTGTAACTTCTGACACGTCAGCATTCACTTTTTCACTTTATAAACCCCTGTTTCATCCCCAAACAGAGGTTTTACTTTCGTCTCGAGTTTAAAATTCATCAGAGCGGTTTCCACCTTCTTTTTCAAAACTTCTTTGTCAAACTCTCGCAACTTTCAATTCCGATCATGGCTTTGATGATGAAAAATCCGCATAACTACCTGGCTATTTTTGAGAAAACCGAGAACAATACTCTCTATCATTCAATGATTGATGTTCTTACATCATCAAAATATAAGATCATTCTTACCGCCGACGCACCCATTTACCAAGAGACGCTCCGCGATTTTTGGGCAAATGCGAATATTGAAGAACAAAACAATGTGGTCATAAGTATAACTTCAAAAGTCGGAGGTGAATCGGTTGCTATTACCCCCAGTACCATATCAACAACATTTGAGGTAAATGACCTGGCAGGTAAGACATCTTTGCCGAAAAATGAGATTCAAATATACTTGATTGGGAGGGGATATGATGGACAGTTGAATCAGGCAACTATGTTTAAAGGTAATTTTTCACCACCAATGAAATTCCTGTTCCATACTCTCTTAATCTGTCTCTCAAATAAAACCACTTCTTTTAATGAAATACCTTTGAAAATTCAGTCATTGGGGTATGCAATTTTGACAAATACTGATTTTAACTACTCCCAGGCACTGTTTGTTGATTTGGTTGCAAATTTAAAAAACATTAAAAAGGGGAAAACTGCTGCTATTAAAAAGGGGAAAACTACTGGTTTTCTTATGTTTCCTAGACTATTAAGCTACTACTTGCAAAAACATGTTTCTCAAAAAGCTTTTGAAAAAGGTAAAGCGATTAAAATGAATAGTCTAACATCTGAAACTTTTACTCGCCTTATGGCTAAGAAGTCAGATGTTTCCAAAACTAAAGCAGAGGGGAATGAGGAAATTTTAGATGAGTCCACAACTGCTCCTCAAACCTCTGTTGCTGAGCCCAATGCTCTTGGTGATCACAGCACTACAACCACTTCTGTGAAACCCCCACCAACAAAACTCAAAAAGACCAAAACAAAAGCCAAAAAGCCCACCGAAACCAGAAAAATGGGTCCTCTGGAAGATGAGATCCCAGAGGTTAACCCTGTGACAACACAGATGTCACTACAAACCACTATTGCTACTTCCTCACAACATGTGGAAAGATCTCAACCCATAAACCAAACTCCTCATGATTCCTTACAAAAGGAACATGTTGTATTCACAGGGACACCACAATATGATGGCATACCCTCATATGAGAGTATACTTAAAAGCCCTTTTCTTGGGGCAATGTCTCTTTCGATAGCAATCCCTTCATCTTCTATTCCACCAAAGTGTGTAACACTGCTTCAAGCTATTGACATTCAAACTGATAGCAATCCCTCCCACGAACACTTTACTGAGAGTTTAACTTCAACAATAGCTATGTCCGAACCTTTTCAATTACCTAAAGCAGAAATAGTTGAGGAGGCTACAACTCTTGAATTTCAGCAAATTCTCGATGGTATTTCAAGTGGAGCAGCTACTACAAATGTCAAATCCACTGATTTACATTTGGACCATAGTTTCATCAGTCAGACTCCCTTTGTGACATCTGTGCCTCCACGGCCATCAAAAAAATACCAAACCAATGAAATATTGTGTTTCATACTTGGTATTTGTATAAATATGTGTATCATTTGCACATATCAATTCTCGTTCGATTTCGAGCTCTAAATCGCTTTTTGGAAAGTTATACGCGAACTGGTGCGTAAACGCAATCAGTTTAATGTGACAAACACTCCGGGACAGTGGAATAGGCTTAACATACCTTAAATAACCTTTACATAACTTAGAAATAAGTTTGGGAGAGTTTGGTGTGTTGAAATCAAGTTTATTCGCTTACAGGGACTAAATTCGACAAACTACGAAAGTATGCCAATTCATACTGTAACGAACCTTACGAAATATGATCATAAGTTAAACATGCCCTAAATATCCTTTACATAGCTTAGAAATAGGCTTTGAGGTGTTTGGTGCGCAAAAATAAACTTATTTGATCAACAGGGACTAAAAGCGTCAAAAAGTGCATAAGTTTGCATTTTCGCGCATATCTTACGTTCTGAATATATCCGGACATCCAAAAATTTATGTAATCAATAAAATACTTTATTTTAATGATTGGCATGATAAAATTCCATTCGTCGCTTAATTTGGATCGTTTTTGCGTCCGTTACGACTTCCGTCGTAATTAACCGAATAACGCAACCGTACGACCAAACGAACCGACATCCGAGATATTTTTGAGCATATTTTAAGTTGCCTATACTTTAACTCCATTTTAGAGCCTTGAAATGAGGTTAACGGGGTTTAAACGTGTCAAAAATGCATCAGAAATCAAGTTTTGGGCCTCTAGGGACTAAAAGTGTAAATCTGCCAAACTTGCTTAGGCGGCCCGCGTAAGACAAGCTTATTTCTTACGCGGCCCATGAGAGCCCATCAGACAGAAAAATTGAATCTGGCTTTCCAGCCTGTTTTTGATGGTTTTAGCAGCTGATTTGGGATACTTTGGGCTAGTTTTGATGGTTATTAGTGTGCCCCTTGTATTACAATACCATGTGCCCACATGGAGGGTCAAAATCGAAGCACGTTTTGCGAGGAACGATCCTAACGGTTGTGGGTTTTCTATAAATACCCAACTCATTTTCATCCTTTCCTCACAATCTGATTCAAATAGCTCTAAGTTGGGGTCTAGCACTTCATACCTGAGCAATTTGAATCAAGATTTCCTTGTTTGGACCCTTTGTAAGTATTCTTTCATGCTTTTATGCGTTTTTAGCACGAAAGTCAAACAGTGTTTGACTTTCTGCTTTGACCAGTCTTTGGTCAACACAAAGTTCGTTTGAACTTTGCAACGTGAGCGTAATCACGATGGTTATAGTCCCTAGTGACTATACCTACTGATTACCACGTTGATTAGGTGTAGTGACGAGTCATAGTTTCAGTCAAAATGCGCGTTCATGCGTATTTTGCAACCAAACTATTCTTGGGTATCAAAACCCTTTGTTTTTATATCAAAACCTGTTTTCTAACTTAACTAAACATGTTTTAACATGTTTAGCTCGTCACTTTTAGATTAATGCTTATATAAGGTCGTAAGATAAGCGGTCTAAACAACCGTTTAGACTTTCGAACTAGACCCATTTGGTCGATCTTTAGGGTCCGACCAAGCATGTTTAGTAACCATAGTTGTATAGGGAATAACCTTCCGAGGTTATACCTTATGGTCACTTCGTTTAGTTAGTCGTATGATAGGTGATTTATATGCCTTAGGAAAATGACCAAAATGCCCTTTTCATGCATAATTGGATTTTAAGCATATGTAACTTAAACTTTTGTCACTTAACTGATTATGCAACATATTTAAACATGTATAGGCATATAATACTTGCCATAGGAGTAGTTAGACGTCTCGAACGTGTTTTACGTGAACGACGCGTTAAAGTAGCGTAAGCTACCTTAATGGGTCGTAATGGGTTGTAATGGGTCGTAAGCACTTAGGATAGGTTTCGATTTAGTATGTAGACTTTGTTAAACCATGTCATATGAGTCTCAATACTCATTTGGTTTACGAAACCTCATCCTATCCGATCTTCCGATTTAGGTCCGGTTTATTTACATAGTGTCACACCCCGATATTTCCACATATTACCGGTGGGCCCGGTGGGGAGTATCGTGACGTAGTTGATATCATTATTGTCAGTACACACAATATAATAGCACAGCGGAAGGCTTGGTGAAATAACTATTACAAACCATAATGTCTGAGTGTTCGAGTAAAAGAATATACAGACTGGAATGTAATAAGATCCACAGGCGGATCATAAAAGTACAAAGAAACAAAATAACAGACTTCAGGTATCCTATGGATTTGCAAGATCCTTTTATGACACCTAATAGCTCTAGCCTATTACGAGAGGTACCTGTCAATTCAGTCTTTAAGAAAATACGTCAGTTTACACTGGTAAATACAATTAACTGACTCTTTTGAAAACATTTATGAAAATTGATTTAAGTGCACATGGCACAAATCATTTATAACTTGGGATAATTATTTAAAGATAATCTTGTATACAGATTTACATGTTTGTCATACAATTAGGGCCGGTTGGAAGCCGGTCGTGATTAACCGACTCACCACTTATAGAACCCACAAAGGAGTTATCCCCAACATGTGGGTTTATATATATTATTTAGCATTTGCATCTGTCAGGTGTATGCCTACACCCCGTGCATAGGTCGTGGCCATTTTCAAATGAAATGAGCCGAGGATATCCAGGACACGGTCAGATTAACCCCCAATGTTTATGTTATCAAACAAGACAGATTAAAACGGGTTATGTAA
Organism: Helianthus annuus; assembly: GCF_002127325.2. Taxonomy (NCBI): domain Eukaryota; kingdom Viridiplantae; phylum Streptophyta; class Magnoliopsida; order Asterales; family Asteraceae; genus Helianthus; species Helianthus annuus. The sequence goes on from NC_035441.2 coordinate 119,762,290, forward strand.
ATTTATTAATCACAATCCGATTAAATGATTTCATACCCAACCAAGTGGTATTATTATAATACCATATCCCAAGCCCGTATAAGGGAAAATAAGTTAAAAGTATTTACCTAAGCTAGCAGTAAAATCCTAAAGCTTTTTGATGGCACCTTCTACCGGAAGCTATTTAATCTGTATAGAAGGTTTATTGCCTATTAGGATGCTAACGGGTCTTTAATTTAGACAAGGACTTAGACCGGCTAGCTAGAAGGAAACCTTACGGTTCTAAACGCTAGATTAAGCGGAGACCGGAATAGAATGTGGTTTAGACCCGACAAGCTTGGATACTTGTATAATATGGGTAAACTAAACACATTCTGGAAATTGAGAATTTAATGATAAGGTTAAGCCCGTTTCGGCTATTTTATGTAAACTAGTCACATAAACCGATTCGAACGCATAAATGCGTAACGGGTAACCAAATAAATTATATACAGGTCTTAATTGTTATTATGCTCAAAATATGTTAATACATCAATAAGATGTTAACATATATGCCCAAAAAGTAATTTAAACCAAATTAAGTCCCATAAGGGCATTTTGATAATTTTAATGCTCATAAAAGAGTTTAAATATTAAACTAGGTTTCAGGTCTGATATAATCAGTAAAAATATGTATTTTTATAAGTTATAACAGTAGGGTATTTTATATATGTGAAATTTATCTTTTATAACCAAACTATGCATCGTAGGGGCATTTTGGTAATTTCACATAAGCTTTAAAGGTCAAAATTAGAATTCTGAGTTTAAAACATTGGTTTACTATTTAAATACATAAATTAACTTAAAACATCAGTAGGTAATAAGTTTTATATGCCAAAAATAGTTTTAACTCACACTATGTGCTAAAACACTTAAAAGTCGGTTTTAAGGGATATTCGGGTTAAAATAGGAAATCTGAGTTTTTGATCAATTTATAAAGTTCAAAATATTTTATTTATCATATAAAATATGTAGCAAAAAGTTTAACATCAAAATGTTATGTAAAACTCATTTTATGCATGATGTCAAATTTTCGGGACAAGTCTAAAAATTAGTAGCAAAGGTGTTTGTCCATTCACATTGCTAAAAATCTCAGTTGTGTGTCAAAAGGGCGTTTACGGCATTTTAAGCATATTAACGATCACGTGCATATAATTCAAACCACTAAGCTTTATGCAATATAACTCCAGAGGGTTATACTACTAAGTAATGTGGTCTTAACGGAAGCTTAAAACACGGGAGAATTAAGCTTAAACGGGTCAGAACTGAAAGTCAAAGCAAAAAATCAAGCTTTTGCGACTTTCGGTTATAAACTGACCTTAGACTATTAATTGTCGGGTTAGGACTGATAAAGCATGTTCTAATATTAATTACCAAGTCATTAGAATGTTAAAATATAATTTAGAACTTATGTTTTACTAATTTAAATCATTTTCAAACATTCTGCCTAGTTTGACCCGACAATTAACTGGTCAAACGAGATAATTAGGAGGTGCCCTTTTAAGGGTTAATCACCTACCTTAATATGGTTCTATAACCACTTTCGTTTTGATCAGTGGTTAAACCATATGTGATTAAACTGAAAGTCAAACCTAATTTACGACAAGTTTGACTTTTCGGTAATTAAGCTAATTAAAACGACTAAGCAAGTAATTAGAAGCTTACTAGTGGTCCTAGTCTTTTCTACCCTTGTAAGTCTTCTCCTACTGATGCAAGCTCCAGAAGCAAGTCCCTTTGAAGTTGTTGCAATTTATGTGCATAAGAACATAACACTAGTCCTCCTTTTATACTAAAATCCCACTTCATGGATTGATTGCAGCTGTTAAGGAAGGCCCTAGGATCACCCCAGGTGTCCTAGTGGTTTATTATGACCGACTTACAACCCCTAGGATCGTTACAAACAAGGTTAAGGCGGTGCAACTGATCAAACCTGCACCTGTCCTTCATTTTCTGCGCTGGGCGTTCTCAGGCGGGCTGCGTAAGCCAAAGAGGGGGCTTACACGGGCCGCATAGACCTGCTGACCTGATAAAACAATTTTCTGAAATGGCAGCTTTAGTCCATGATCGTTTAAAACCCTTTTTAACATGACTTTTGGCAATAAAGGCCCTTGTAGTCAGTTTGATGAAGCTCAAGGATGTATAAACTAAATTCTTTAGGCTCGGGTTCGTTAACTATCACTATAAATGCAAGTTTCGTCAAGTTGGCACTTATAGCCCAAAGTCTTGAATATATGCTTAACGATCTCGAAACCACGTGAAATTTTTATCACTTATTCTTGGGAGTATATTTGAATATTTCGAAGCCTCGGTTTCGTTAAAAGGTCACTCAGAGGTCAGAATTAACATGTTGACACGTTTAACCCTTGTAGTTTTATAATCTTCCGATTATTTTCACAAACGGCTTCTTATACTCAATTAATCACTCGATTAAGAATATATTCATCACGTATGGTCATTCAGAGGCTCAAGTTTGTCAACTTTAGTCCTTCAAACTCAATCTTTCACATATTTAGAGTTTAGGACACATGTCTATACATAATTGGACACGTTTTTACGTGGTGTTACACATAGTTATTTATATTAGGTTCCGATTGATTTCCGTGATACCTTTAGCTTTGCTTGGTTGTTATTCAAGACCTCTAAGCATTCTCAAGTGAGTATATAGTTCCCCCATTTTACTGTTTTCGATTGTTTTGGGGTGATTCATATGTGTTAAATGATTTCAATGTTTTTAACGATGGTTTCGAAAATGATTAAAATGGTTTATATTAAATTAATAACGATTTTGATAATGTGGATAAACTTGTTGGTTGTAGTTACATAACGAATAACATTCATTAGTTTTGGCCGAACCGACCAGTATTAGGTTATGGTACCATAGGATCTGACAAATCCCGTTATCAGACTGCACCCATTGTTATGTGTGGGTTAGGTGGGTAACGACTGAATCTGTGATTGTTAGTTTACCCTTTGGTGGTTTATTAATGCGAGTTTCGAGATAGTCGAGTTGCGAAGGTTTGGATGTTATTAGCGAGACGACCAAAAGTAGTTTTCACAATTAAAACGAGAATGATTTAAACGACTGAAGCAATTTTAACGAGTTAAACGATTTGGGTAAACGATTGGTTTTTGGTAGTGTTTAGATAACGAGACGGGTGTAATGTGATGAAAACATTGTAGATACGCTGCTGGTACTTCTTATATTTAAGTGTTTTCATCATATTACACACCGTGGTGTTATTTAGTTCACTTGGGTAAACGATTTTGAAACGATGTCACACAATGATATTTTCTGAATAATATAAACCATACGAGTTTTATTAATGAGTTTTTACGATATTTTTACAATTTTATTTAATTAAATAAATGTTTTGGGTTAAGAATCATGGCTACAAGATTTTATAAATTATAACCAAATTGATTTGAGTTAGTTAATTATGTCGCAATACTATACTTTTCAAACAAGGTTTTTAATTAGGTATTGCAACATGTAAACTAGCCATGAATCCGACACTCTCATAAACCTATGTGCTCACCAACATTTCTTTGTTGACTTTGTTTTTACATATGTTTCAGGTGTTGTTGAATGATGTTGATTGCTAGGATGCATGCTCACATAGGACTGGACGAGGCCTTAGTGACTTAATAACAATGATAGACTATGTTTAACTTGTTTGTTTAGATTTTAAGACGATGTAATTGGTTAATCTTTAAATAAAACGAAACTTCAAATTTCCGTGTGTTATGAAACAGTGATTCTGTTACAACACTCCCCGACGATTCTGCCGCGATTTGTTGTTTTACGCGGTCGGGGTGTGACACCCTTGAAGGCAACCACTGCTGTGTCTATCAAGGTATCCACTGGTGAGTTCAAGTTAACTACAGGTGAGATCAATAAGGTAACCACTGATGCAGAGGGAAGTCCCCATAACCAAGAACAAGGGGCATCTGCTAATGAAAATTTGGAGATACCTCCTCTTTCAAAAGCAGATACAACCACCTCCGGTGGAAATTCAGATGATCCTATTAAGTTAGGTGATGGACTAAAATACCAGGATTTGACGGACATGATATCTAACTTGGAAACAACTGTTGCTGATATGAAAGATCAATTGAAGCATTTGGTGGATGCTTTCAAAAGTCGACCTTCTCATCAGCGGTTATGCCAAGAGCTTTGGAATTCGGTACAACCCATTCTTGCAGCTTAAAGGGAACTAGCTGAGATTCAACTTAATTCCCACATGAAGCTAATTATAGTTATGGTTAAAGCAAGATACAAAGACACACAGGCTGACATCAAGGGCATAAAAGAATGCATTGCAAAGTTAACTGGTACTACCCCTGCACCTTTGTTTGAAAAAGACGATGAAGATGATGCTGAAAAGAGGGAAAAGGATTCCATGAAAACCTTTGGTAAGCCAACACCAAGGAATCAGCCAAAATAAAATCCAAAGCCTGCCAAGCAAACTTCTGCAAAATCTCCTGGAAAATCTGATACTGGTAAGAAAAATGGAATTGATGATACCGTTAACAAACAGACAGATAAGGAGATTGAACGAAAGCAGAAGAGGAAGCATACAAAAGAGGAAGATGAAGTGCTCAACATTGGAACTTCAAATAGAAGAAAATCACACAAACACAACGAATCCCCTATTGTGATATTTCCTAAACCAATATCGCCACCAGAAAAACCAACCACTGCTGCGAAACTTAAAACCACTGCTGAAACTAAGAAGCCAGATTCTGATACACCTAAAATAAAACTCTCACCAGAAAAAACCACCTGTCAAAAAGTAGAATACAAAATCCTCATCACCCCTGCCAACCTCCACTGAAACAATTGTTGATGCAACAAAAGTTTCAACACATGTTAATACAACAGCGATTGAGACATCAGTTGTTTCAACAGTTGTTAGTCAATCCACTGATTCTACCCAATTTCAATTCCCATCACAATCAACCCTTACACTCATAGCACATTTTTCTTCCCTAACTCCTCCTTCTCCAAAATCTGTTTACACAAGAAAGAGAAAATTCATGGTGCATGAAGAAGAGAAGGAAGAAAAAGATATACCCGCACCAATTCTGTTATCAGCTACTCCATTCATTCAAACTTCACCCCCCACCTCCATCAACAAATATCAACCCATTGGCAGTAACTTTCCCTCTAGAACTGCTTGCAGTTCAAGATGAAATGACTCAATTTTACACAGAGGATGATCCATCCAAAAGAACCTTCCCATCTCTTCATGGATTCGAAACTCCATAGAATATTTATGAATATTTGAAGCTAAAGGGCAAGCAAGCAGAAGATAAGACAAAAGAAGAGTGTAAAGGGCTAGGAGACATTAAGTTATCAACTCGCATGCAACATTGGCTTGGTGAAGTCAAGAAGTTGGAAGATTTTGCTAGAGACCTGAGTAAGAATATGTCAAATCTGTCACCAAATGCTGAGCTACAAAAGACATTAAGGAATGATTTCTTGAACACTATCATGGATACCAGGCCCTACGAATCCTACATGTCTGATTTCAAAGACTGGCCCCTTGAAGCTCTTAATGAGGAAGTTAATAGAATTGAAAAGATGAATAAAGATCCTCAAATGCAAAAATCTGCTCCCAACTGGAAACAATACAAAAAGGTTGAACTGGATGAAGTGTTGAGTACAAGAGAATGAAGGCAGAACTTGTAGCAGCTAAGTTTGGGACTGCTAGACAAATTGGAAAATGGTCTAGGCAGTATATTGATCGAGCTTACAATAAGTTAGAAGAGCGAAGAAAGACAGATCCATCCCTTCCTAAAAAGTCAGTATACAAAGATGAAACCACTGTTAGACGTCGGCAGACCATTACATCTAAAAAGTTGTTCTCATCAGCAGATGTATCCATCGCTGCCTTGAACCAAAGAAAAAGACAACAACTGATGGATGAGGAAGATGAAAATAGGTATGCTGAGTATAGAAAAGAGTCTATCAGAAATCAGTTACGATATGGATTGGATGATGCTTCGTTGCAATTACAAGCTCAAGTTGCTCAAGCACTTCAGAAGTTGGCAAGCAGGCCTCAATCACCAAACTCCTCTCACATAAAACTTCTCCCAAGAAACCCATCAGATTCAAAAATACTAAAGTGGAAGTCTGACAAACAGACCCATGAATTGACTTTAATCAAGTCTGATGGTAGTGTTGAAAAGATATCAAGGGAGAATGCACTTGGTCTGCATCCAGTTGACCTCCAAGATCTTTTTAACCTTCAGCTTGATAGGGATGAAGATGATACTGATTCCTTGGATTTTGAGCTCCAATTCAAAGGGCAAATCCGGGAAAGGTTGATGAGAGAATAAAGATATGTTGATTCCTTGATTTAGTTTTGATGTAAGTTGTTGAGGCAGGTGATTGTGTGTTTGTAGTTAACGTTTGTTGAACCTTAAGTTGTATTCAAATTCTATTAAGTACCTATGTTTATAAACAGTTTATATTGTCTTTTTGGGTAAACAGCTAAATTGTATGTAACTGATATATTAACCGATAATCTATGTTTATAGTTGTCTTTTAGCTATAATAGATAACACGTTTTGGTACAATATCTATACACGTATCTATATGTTCTATTAATATGTGTTATGCATGTTTTTCTAAGAAACGACCCGTGTTTGCACACGGGTCTTACCGCTAGTTAGATATTTAAATAGATAATTAATAACATTGTTTATTAGTAAGAGTATTTAGTTCATTTCATACCCACTTAACTGGACGAACTAACCCCCATCCACGCTAGGGACTATCCTAGAACGAAATTGTAAAAGTTGGGGACTATAGGTGTAATTTTAGAAAGTTAGGGACTAAAGATGAAAAATGGGCAAACCACAGGGACTATCCGAGCGTTTTTCTCTTTGTTTTATATTGATTAAAAAAACATAAATATGAACACCGGTATTGGCGCTAATATTGTTTGATCGATATCAGTTGGGTATAATATGAGTATCGTTATTGTACCAGTACTCGATATAGTTTACCATATCAAAAATTACTTTAATTTTAATACAAGTCCGTTGTTAATAAGATTTATAGTGAATGTTAACAAAAAAGCCTTCTGGCACTTGTACTGAACGTATTGAAATAAAAATGAGTTAAAAAGCAAGCCGAAGATCGTACCAATTATGGCGGTACAATACCAGTTCGGTACCAACAATGCAAAATACCAGAAAATATTGAAACCAAAAAACCATAAAAATGAACATTTTTTTCGGATACGATGTTCGGTTCGATACGATAGTATTACGGTACCAATACATTAATGATACTTCATATGGTTATGATACAAAAACATATTTTATTTTGAATAAAACACCGTCTTAACTACAATTTATATCTGAACCTTGACTAAAAAAATAAACATAACATCGTATTCATATACATTTAAAAAAACGAATGCAAATTATTATAAAAAAAGTTTAACTTAAATGATAAATTAACTACCATGTAAAATAACAAACAAACAAACTTTAAGCAATCACATGAGTTAATTAATTATTAATTAATTAACTATATATAATTGCTAAGTGATCATTAATAGTACTTTGCATTCATTGTTTTTGTTTTGTTTTTTTTTTTTTTTTTTTTTTTTTGAAAAGCAAACTTCATTAACCACCAAAGAACAGGGAATCTCCAAGACGGAGACACCCACGAACAAAACAATTACAACACATCAAAATAAAAAGACTTCCAATCCATAACACTATTTCTACCCCTATTGTAATACCATAGATAACTCAACGCTTTTACATCGGACACTATCTTGACCACATTCCTAGTAGTTTGATTAAACACCTTCTCGTTTCTAGCCTTCCATATCCGCTAACAAGCCACCATTAGGATGCCGTATAAAATCTCCTTTTTACTCTTCGACCATTCCGAGTTAGTAACCACATCAACAATATCTTTAACAGTGAATAAGAATATAGAAGGAAGATGAACCCAATTCGCAATCCCATTCCAAACACCATGCGCCACTCTACAAACCGTAAAAATGTGTTCCACGGTTTCATCAACCTCATGACATAACTCACATAGGCATTCCCCGTTAAGTATATTCCTTCTTCGTAACGCATCTTTGGTGGGGATCCTGTCCAACATCGCCCTCCACATAAACACATTACACTTTAACGGAACCCACTTACACCATTGAAACTCAAGATGAATATCTTCCATTCGGTCACTATGCAACCAATTTTTCTGTCACAACCCCCGTCCCTTTTACAAATCCTGGGAACGGGCGGCCGCGGCCAGTTTCGGTGGTATCTGTTTTTGTCTAATTTGGCAGCGGAAATTACATTAGGACCGTAGTTAGGAAATATTTTATCAGAGTAAAATACCACATTTCCATAATATTAAATACATGGGATAAAACCCAAGTTTTAAGTACACACTTGTCATAGGGATACACCCTATTTTATTTAATAAAAACATCTATCCATTTTTAGGTAACTTTATTGCCACTTTTCCAAGCCTTCAGTGTTGTCCAGCTGGCTTCTATTTGGCTTTCACATTTCGTTATCTGAAACGCTTTTAAAAACATTTTGTCAGTGGGAAATACTGGTGAGTGAATCTCAGTTCAATCAAGTTTTAATAAAACCATTGTACAGTATTGAGGGCGATCTCGCAATTACATTTGTTTCCAAGTCATATCAATTAACACCCACGGTATTGTCAACCTGACTTGTGGAAAAGTTACTCCTCGCAAGGTAGTAACTAATTTTGTATACAAAACCCCAACATACCGACGATAATTGTATCCTTACAAATACTCAATAACTGCTTAATATATAATTAATTAAGTGAGGTTTTGTAAAAACAATTTGCAAAAAGGAGATTACTCACATTGTTATCTTAGATTATCCTTTAGGGTTTCCTGGTGACAATCTATAAATTACACAAATGCACACGTGTTAGTATAATAACCCATTTTAATATTAGTAATAACCTCCCCGAGACGGCATTCCAACGACTACGTCGGGCAGAACCACGACAGCCATTACGGAACCCTAGATCAATCGGGCAGAGTATCTAATACGTATCCAGGGGTTATGATACTTACAAGGAGCAGAACTTCGTTAATTAGGGGGGTATTATATCCGAGATTAAGCCTACACTTCAGAAATTCGAGATTGAGAAAGAAAATGAACGAGCAGACTGAAGATCCGATGCCCTCTACTTATAGGGCCTGTTTTTGACTTTTACGCAGCCCGCGTAAGGTAAGACAACGGGCTACGCGGCCCGCGTCAAAGGGGGTCAACGGCGTAGCTGATCCGGGTCAGCATATAGGGTCGACGAGTGTTGGGCCACGTGGCGGCCCAGGATTTCGCCAGCTTTCACCTTGTCGCGGCCCGCGTAAAGCTTAAGGGGTGGCTTACGCGGCCCGCCTAAACCCCATTATTCATGTTTTTAATTTATTTTTAATGGCATAACGTATTTTGGGCTTGGTTTTCACATAGGGGGTGTATTTTAGAACATATTGGGATATTTTAAAATATTTTAGGGTGTCGAAAAATATTTCGTGGGTGTCGGTTTACTTTAGGGTTGCTATATCTTCACCTCCTGAACTCAGAAATCAATCGCCCCACTAGAGTCCCAAGCCCAAGTGTCCCTTTTATTATCCAATCTCTTATCCACAAGTAACCGATGGCATTCAACCAATTCACGAACTTCTTGATCGGAACTCGGGTACGACCTCCACTTCCACATAATCGCCCCAAACATGCTATGAACACCAATCCTATCCGCTACCACACACCATTTGTCTTGCTCTAACCGAAACAAAGCAGGGAACAACATCTTCAAAGGAACCCGATTAAGCCAAGGATCTATCCAGAACTTTATATCGGCCCCATTTCCCACTTGACCTCTTATCATGTTTACGCCATATGTATCACCCACCTTTATACGACAAGCCATGTTAACAAGCTTTGTCCACGTCCCCGAGAACCTAGATTTATGAGGATAGGTCTCCCACCTTCTCGTAGACTCATGTATCGCATAAATTACTCTTCTCCACATAGAATTACATTCCTTACGATATCGCCAAATTTAACAATAAAGCACTGTTACTCTCACCAAGCTTGCTTAGACCCAACCCTCCTTGTTTCTTAGAAGTAGACACTACATCCCATCCAACCCAAAGGACCTTATTAACATCCATATTTCCTCCCTATAGAAATTTCTTAACCAAAGACTCAAGGCTATTTATAACCGCAACAGGCGCCTTAAACACTGAGAAGTAGTAAGAAGGTAAACTCTCCAGCACCGATTTTATTAGCGTCAACCTTCCACCAATAGATAGAACCTTCGATTTCCACTTGGACAAACGAGTTTTGAAAACTTTCAATACCGGATCCCAATTACTAATTCTACTCATATTAGCACCAACTAGAATTCCTAGATACGAAAATGGAGTGACACCTGACCGACATCCCATAGCAACCGCTTTACCACTAATCTCGTCAATATTCTTCCCCACACCCAAGAGAGTAGATTTATGAATATTGATCCGAAGGCCCGAATATAAATGAAACACTCAAAGCAGTCTTCTAAGAGTTACAACATTGTTTTCCATCCACTCTCCCATAACCATCGCATCATCTGCGTACAATAAGTGAGATAAAATAGGACCTCCATTCGGAAGCCGAATGCCACTAAAAGAACCCACATCACACGCCTTCCTTAAAAAACCCGAAAGAGCCTCCATAACAATGATAAACAGGAACGGCGAGATAGGATCACCTTGTTTCATACCCTTCTCAGATGAAAATTCAATAGTCGGAGAGCATTCATTGGTTAATGGTGATGTTTGGCCAATCAATAGATGTCACATGACATTCATTAATTTTTTTTTTTATCTTTTCATGTTGCATATTTAAGATATATACTTATAGAAGTGTTTAAACTTTCACGCTACATATTTAAGATATAAACTTATAGAAGTGTTTAAACTAACAAAAATATAAATTGGTCTAGTGATGGTGTGTGTAATTTCTTCCAATTGAAGCTTTTCGAGTTCGACACCTTCCCACACATCTTTTTAATGTTTATTCTTCAAGTTTGTATTTTATGTTTCTAATCTGTTCTCTTTTTTCTTTCTTATGTTTCTTACTTTTATTTTCTAACTAATAATTATTTTAATACTTAACTATATAGTTTTAAAAATCCCAAACTCAATAATTTAACTAAATTTATTCTTTAGTTTGTTTTAGTATTGTTTATATAGAATTGATGTTTAAGTGTTTTTTTTTCTTTAGTTAAATTTTTGTTTGTATAAATTTTGTTATTGGTACTATCAGAATCGTTAGCCCGTTATCGATATTCGTTTTCGATCAATGTAAACCACATATCATCATTCTTTTAGGCATATCACGACTTTATTTTTGAGTTTTCTATTCGATCGATGTAAAATACGTATCATCTTTCTTTTGAGCATATCACGACTTTATTTTTGAGTTTCTTTTTCAGTTCAACTGAACCGATACCATCCAAATTCCCGCCGCAACGCGCGAAAGAATTTTCCTAGTAGCAACGTTAGCAATCACAACTCATTTTTTTAAGTTAAATTTATCTCTTAACCTATAAATAATATGTATCTTTAACTTATTTAATTTTTATTACATATTTTATTTATCATTTAATTTTATTTTTTTTCTAATAACTTTTCTTTGTTTGTTTTATTCTAAATTACACAGTTATGTTTCTTTTTTTTCTCTAACATTCCGAAATAAATATCACTGAACACTCTGATATAACTTTATTGAAAACATAATTGTATTCAAAATAAAATATTTTTGGTGCCGTAAATGACTTTCACACGTGTTTTGATAGGTCAGATTGTAGATATACATGCACATAACTCTCGTCACATTAAGCGGGGCAACTCTAACAATGTTTATTATTTTTTTTCTCAATACTTCTATATTAATTTATTGAAAACATTGTTGTATTCAAAAAATATATTTATTTTTTGTATCGTAAACAACTTTTACACGTGTTTTGATAGGTAAGATTGTAGATATACATGTACAAAATTCTTGTCGCATCGAGCAAGGAAACTCTAACGATCTTAATTTTTTTTATCTCTCAGATTCTCATATAAACTTTATTGAAAACAAAGTTTTATTCAAAATATATATTTTTTTCTATCATAAACGACTTTCATACATACTTTAATAGATCATATTGTAATACAAAGTTCTCTTGTTAGACAACTTATTAATTATATATTATAAAATAACGTTGTATATCATCTTAAATTTAATTGTTGGTTGCTTTTAAATAAATGGTCTCTTCTTTTCTGACTACCAGTTGTATCTTACTGGCAATATCACAAATAGTATCTCAAACATTAAATTAATTAACTAATTTGATATAACAAGATTGTATCTTATTACTAACTAGTGGGATTGCACGCGCGTTGCGGCGGGTGTCCCGACTGATATCAATTTCAATTATGATGTCGATTACGAACCACAACCAATCCGATTTTCTAACATTTAATACATTCTGATTTCTTTGTAAAAAATCAACTAATTGTAAGGTACCCATTTGATTTAATGAACCTTCGTATATTAAACATGACTGTGGAGGCATCTAACATGACTGTTCCAATTCATTTAATAATACATTCTGATTTCTTTGTAGACATTCTTTGAACAGATCTAAAAGCATTAACAAGCTTCTACAATAGTTTATACATGTAAATAGAAGCAGGAACTTTTTAAGAGGGATAAATCAGAGCAATCAAGCAGTACAAGATGTACCTGGCTCTCATTTTCGACATAACACATCATGCAACAGTAACTCCTGTACTTAAGTGGCGAATTAGAGTATCGCCATATCCACACCTGGAGGCAATAGTGGTGTAAGCTAGTGGTTGGCGGAAGATCGAGCAGCTGGCAGTCTCTTCAAACAGTCCTCTTTACTTAAACGTCCCCCAAACGCCTGACAGCAAGGATCTATGACGATTTTCTTGAGTGCAGCAGCATTGTCTATGACATACACAGCAAGCTCAAGGTCACTGATTCGACCATAGTATCCACTCATTTCTTCAAGACGTTTCAGGTGTTTATGGACGTGAGGAGCCGAAATACGTCTTATTTTCCTCCATTTCATTGGTGAGAACCAATGTAGCTGCAAAAACAAAATAATCAGCTTACAGTTTCGAAAACAAAGTTTAATAATGGTTCTGCCAGCCGTTTATGTCTTGAAACAAATCGTGTGAACTGAACCTGTATAGTCTAACTTCTGTATATATACATTCTTTTTCCAAGTTGTTAATTTTCGAATATATAATCTTGTTAAAAAGGTGGGTTTGGCGACCATACCTGAGACATCTCGTGCCTGATGCACAACGAAGCACAATGTGGCATGCATCAAGTTTATGTAGGGAATAATGTGCCTGAGACCAGATGGATCATTTTCATCAGCAAACGGGTCAAAATTGCTACCTTTAGTCGTTTGTTAATCTTTTCGTTTAGTACCTTAAATGCTAAATAATTCATCTTTGTGGATAATCTGTTGATAGATATCAAGACATTGGGTATTAGTTACGAAAAAGTTACATACACTTCCAGCAACTAATCGAAATGGCGGAAAAGTTGATTAAAGAAGGAAAGGCGTATGTCGACGACATTGGGTATTAGTTAAAAAGCTAAAAACGTATGGAATATATAGAAAAATATATATAATTAGCTTGCGCCTCGGGTACGAAAAGCCCACCGCTTTTGCGCTTTTCACTTGGCGCCTCGGTTTTTAACTGCAACACTGGTTATAAAAAATTAATAGACGTTTTAAATTTTTGTTAGAAGTTTAAGATTTCAAATCAGTATGGAGTTAATAGTTGACTTGTTTAACCTAAAAGTCAAAGTTCGTACCTCTTGTTCCTTACACTTGGTCTTTGCTAGATAATCATCTAATGCACCGTCACCACGAAGAATTTTTTCCCCACATCCCGGTTTATCAACTGACCCAACTGACTCTTCATCGATCACCACGGCTTCTACTCGATCATTTCCCGTCTTGACATCTGGAATCTGAACTCGAAACATTATAGAGGCCAAATAGGTCTACCATCATATTCTAGTAGAAGTATTAGTAACAGAACTATCAATAAATCCATATTGTGTCAAGAACTACATAAACATGTTATTAGTCAATTTTTTGTCCTAAGCAGACACACTAATAAACATGTTATTAGTCAAATTTTTTTTGTCCTAAGCAGACACACTGACTACATATTAATTATCAATACATCCAGATACAATAGCCAAGACATTATTATTAATATGGTTTCATCAACCACCGTATTGAGTTATTACAATCACCAAACACACTAATAACATAAAAAACCTAAAAATATTTTTACAACTTCCTTCACCAACAGTAGAAATGAATCAACATTACCAATTCCTGTTATGTTCTATTCATCAGCGCAAAACCAACTATCCAGAGAGATCAAAAACCTTGATAGAACTCTTCTATGTATCATCACACTATCACAGAACTCTTCTATCTGCAGGGTATTATAAAGTTCCGATGAATGCAAATATATAAATATATGATTTTGCAGTCTTTTAGTTCGAAAATTATACCTGCGTATCGAGTGCATACGGTGCTATAACTGCATAAGAACTGTCCCACAAACCTATATGATGGAAATCAAGCATAACAACATTGAATGAGATTAATCCCTATTATAGTAAGTTTTGCAGCCGCTCTGGAACAACACAACTCACAAAATGAATGAGATTAATATCAAAGCGCATCATTTCCCTTGCATTGGTGCAAAGAAAGTGTTCCGTTAATATAAAGTTATAATCGTAAATCGATAATACCCAATAAACAAACCAAAGAGACTCTGTAACCAATATTAAATTAACTCAAATCCAAATTAGAAAGAAACAATGGAATACCATTTCAGATCGCTTAAGAAGAAGAAGACTGTGCAAGAAGAGATTTCGACCCGACCCAGATGCCAAATGTCGTTTGGGTATTATTATGCCCATCTCTAAATTAATCTACACCTCGTGTAAAATGTATAATTTATAACTTCAACCTTTTTAAAACCTGCTTACCACTTTATTCTAAGTTGTTTACAGGTACAAACATGCATCGTTATCACAAAATGACTCTTTATAGCAAAATGGTTAACAAGACTAAAACCCATGTTGAAGGCCCCCAGAGATGGTAGTATCAATTTCTTAACATCAGAAACACAAACATGTTTTTCATAATTACAAAGTTCAACTTAAAATTCAACCATATATGCCACCGATCTTCACTGTCATGATCGTCTCATCCACTTCCTAATTTAAACATCATCAAGAATGCACCTGAATTTTTTTGTTTCCTTTGACAAAAAGGAAAGAAGCCGGAAAAGCGCGATGCAAGCCCCTGAAATCTGACAACAAAAAAAAGAGACAAACCGTTCAGCCACTGCATGCATTATCCTCCGTTCCAACGCACACAGACAAGATATTGAACTTACTATATGCCTCTCTCCAACCAACGCCAATTTTATCGTATGGTTTTAGCTCTAGTTGTCCTTTAAGGCATAACATTGAGGGGCCAGCTCAGCTAGCCACAAATAATCAATTCTAGTAACATTGCGCACATAATTACGTGTTGTTTGAACTAAATTGTAGAAAATAATGCACTCGGGTTTTGAACGCCGTAGAACAGAAGTTGGGTGAATCTCTGCAATCTGACCATTTGCCAAAACCCTGCCAATCATAACCCAAGATTTAATACTCATTCAAAGATAACAATTTCTTCCTTTCTTTCTTTGGGCAAACTTGCAACCTGAGATTTTACATATTTGACTATTCTTCTATAAGGGTGTGAACTCCTGGCACAACAAGAACCTAACACGAAACTCACAGGTTTGGGTTGGTCCGACCCGGGAACACGTGATGGGTTTGCAGGTTGACCCATTTATTTTTACAATTAAAAAAAAATCTGTTTTATGTCATAACTGAAACTGATTTGAGTTTTTCAAGTTAAAATTTTAAAGATAAAAGAGGAATTAGCACTTGAACCTGATTGTATGATGCATGTTTATATTTTTGTTGTAGTTTTGAAATTTTCCAATATTAATATGCAACACAAAATTTTGGGTTAAACGAGTTATGTTCATGTCAACCTGTGAAAATGTGTCATGTTTGTGTTTGGGTTCATGTTTCTGACACAATTTTTAGGTTCAACCCGTGAACACAACCTAGCTGACACAGCTAATATTCTAGCGCCGAGTTCTATGGTAAAACACTTGTTGCTTATAAAGTTGTTAAAATGGTTATGGTGAGTCAGTCATTCATCACCTGTATGTACCATCAGGCTGCTTTAAGGCTGCATTCAGGAAATATGAAGCAGCAAGGCATCTGCGGAGCGGAAGCATGTCATCTCCACATGAAGATATCTTAAGTCCCATTCGTTCTACATTTTCCAGAATTTGACTACAAGAAACCAACAAATAATCATTATGCATCCTGACCAACTTGTAAAAGTATAAGCATATCAGAACTTGGAGGATACTGACATATTTACCCACCTATAAGTTATAATATCATATATACTCATTATGACATGTATACCCTATGCAGTTAATAGCGGCGCTATAGCGGTTAGCGGTCTCCTGGCATCGTAGCGGTCCAAATAGCGGTTGGGTATAGCGGTTCCGTTAATAGCGGCGCTATAGCCTGCTATATGACCGCTATTTGTAGACCTTTATAGCGGCTGGATCAGTGCTATTAGCGGTCAGCCCAACTTAATGAAAAGCCCATTTTTTTAATAAAACCCATTACAGCAAAAAAGGCCCAATGTTTGATAAAACCTAATACGACCAATTAAAACCTAGATACGACCAATTTATTATGTTCAACGACCAGCGCTGTTCGATTCTTCAGTCTTCGACATCATCAGACTTCAATTGCTGTTCATCAAAGCTGATAAAAATCGAATCAAAGCTGTTCGATTCGATTGCTGGTCTGATACTAGATCGTGTTTCGAACATCGACACTTTATGTTTTTATGTTTTGAAGTGGAGACATTACCACTAATATTTGGAATGATAAAACTATGAATTTTGATATTACTATTAATATTTTTCAAAGACATATTTATATATATATATATATAAAAGTATATAAATTATGCATGGTATAAAAATTACCGCTATACCACCGCTATAACCTATATATCGTATAGCGGACCTAGACCGCTATCCGCTATTTTACCGCTTTAACTGCTTAGTGTATACCCTTGGCTAAACTATATGAGTCATATTATAAATTTAACTAATGAAATGGGCAAATATGAAATTTTAAGTACCTTGAACACGTGTATATTTGATGTTGATTTATTTTGTTGGGTGAATAAGATATTAGGCAAGTTTATGAAACTGCCCCCTTTTTCATTCATCATAAAATTCCAAATGGTATTATTATACATTAGTTAATTGTGTTTCTTAATTAGAGAATATAGATAGACGAGAATTAACGAACTTGTAAATGTCACGAGCATGCTTTAATGAACGATTATTAATGAAGTTATCCTTGCACCATTTCCTCAAGTTCTTTTCAGCCTTCTCGTTACCATTCTCTGTCTTGTTCTTCTCCAAAAACTCAATAGAAGCACGATACACGTTAACTAACGTCAAATGGTCTCCCTCTGGGCTTGAGAAAGATTTAATGACAGTCCGTGACTGCCAAAAAATATCAGTTAATATCTTCAGCTTACTAAAAATCCATCATCATAACTGAAAGTGGTGCATACCTCTTCTAACTTGTCACGAGGAACATAAAAGATGGACTCCACTGATAGCATCGAGACAACAATCAACATTTCTTCCAAACAATCAAACTGGCTGGCTAAAATTAGTGCCTTTGAATCATTTGGTTCCAATGGAAGACGCGCCATTTGATGTCCAATTGGATATGACAATTTCTTTTCATCTGTCAATGCTCCTAACAAGTACAATAATTCCAGTGATCTGATAACAGCCATCCTGTATTCGTAAAAATATTTAGTTTTTTTCCCTCGTCCACAGAAAAAGAAGTAAAACTTTACCTGTCAGGTTTCTCCATGAAGTCAAAGCCGATTATATCATCAACGCCAAGAGCACTAAGTTGCAAAATAACATTTGAAAGATTGCATCGTTTGATCTCTGGCACTGTGGAATCATCAAGTCCCTCAAATCTGCTTTCTGGATAAAGACGATAGCATTTCCCAGGTCCTTCACGCCCTGCACGCCCACTGCAACATTACACAAAAAATTAAAACTCCCATCATTTACACACAACATAGTTTAATGCGCCTGGTTTACCTTCTTTGAAGAGCTTGAGCTTTCGAAGTTTTAACAACAATCAAAGATTCGATCCCACTGTCAGGAGAGTAACTGCGCACTTTTACCAATCCAGGATCAATAACATACTTGACTCCTGGTATTGTTACTGATGTTTCAGCAATGTTTGTTGCCAGTATAACCTACCAATAACAACACCCAAAAATCAACTCCATGATCAGACGACCAAGTACAAATATGTTTGATCGTATAAAACATCGCAAGTGTTTACCTTTCTGAACCCAACTGGAGCAGGTGTGAAAACTTTCATTTGCTTCTCCGATGGAAGAGAAGAGAACAATGGATAAATTAAGAGTTTCTGATTGGCTTCCGGCAATTTCTTGAGATTTTCCCGCACAAGACCCTCAATGGATTCAATCTCTTCTTGACCAGATAAAAAAACAAGTATATCACCAGGCCCTTCCTCCATATGTATCTAAAAAGACGGAAAATGGTCAAGAACTAGAATTTGTGAGCTATTCAAGATCGGCTCGCAAAAAGCTCAAACCAAGCCGAGCTTGCGCTTGAGCCTAAATTGGAAAAAAAAAATGAAAGAAGTCGAGCAAAAACCTGAAATATGGTAACTAAAGCAGCATCCAAACAGTCTGTCTCAGGTTGCGCGGTATAAAGGATATCCACAGGAAATTGCCGCCCCATTACATGAACAGCTTTTGCACCACCAAAATACTCAGAGAACCCACGCGCATCCAAACTAGCAGACATGATAATTAACTTCAACGGATTTAACTTGCGAACCTCGTTAGATTTTTCTTTCGCATTGTTGTCCTTCTTCACGTGATCATAATTACCCGATGCCCCGTTAGAATTTTGAGATCTCTTCTTTTGTACATCTTTAAGCAAACCTAGCAACACGTCCGTTTGAACTGTCCTTTCATGAGCTTCATCAACGACTATAACCGAGTACCTTGAAAGCTTAGGGTCCAAAAGTGCCTCCCTGTGAGCATACGAATGAAGTGTAAATTATTTGAATAATAATAATAATAATAATAATAATAATAATAATAATAATATGTTATATGTTAACCTCAATAACAGTCCATCTGTCATGTACTTAATCCTGGTTGAAGTGGAGGTCACATCCTCAAACCTAATCGAGTAGCCAACTTGCTGGCCCAATTCAACACAACGTTCTTCAGCTACACGTTTTGCAACAGTTACCGCAGCAACACGTCTTGGTTGAGTGATTCCAATTATTCCTCCATTCTGACAAAATCCTCCGTTATACAAATATTGGGGCAATTCTGTCACAACAATATGGAACGTTTAGCCATAACTTCAATTTTCAACGAAATCTATTATGGTTTGCACTCTTATGATCCTTTCATTCTTTCTTATATTAAATGACTTTAATAACCCCTTAACATGTCAAACTGAATCTGCCAGGTGTTTTTCCTATCTCTTTGGCACTCTTATCATGGGAAACATACTATGAACATATGCATTGCAAGACTGCATCCAGTGAAACACGCAAACATATGTACAATAAATAAAGCCAAATCAGAAACCTAAAAGCAAGGATGGTGAAAACTTACGTGTTGTCTTCCCACTTCCCGTTTCACCGACAATTATCAAGGTATCATTTTTCCAAACCTCTTCTACAAGCCTTTTCTCAACTATGCAAATTAAAAAATTATCAATAAGCAAAAGCGTTAACATTGTACACAGAGAAAACGTACAGCATACACCAAAGTTAGGGGTCAAGTGTCAATTCTAATCAGCTTACAGCACCAATGAAAACTTTTCATAAACATTTAGAAGACGAGAAACGTTGAACTTCAAACCAAAAAAAGATTAACAAAACACAAACAAGACAAAAATATCCAGCTGATCTCAAAAAAAAAAACCCTTGAATATGAGTTTTTGAATGTCAATCTAAGCTTCCAATAACAAATAAAGCGTTGTAACATCTAAAGGCAATTGCTATCTATCAATATGCGTTAAAAAGTTGAGCAATATCTACATACCTGAAGCGATGGGCAAAGATCTTCTCTGTTGCTCAATCTTCCGCCGCCTGAGAGAATATTAGTTGAGCAATTAGAGTGTGAATGATACGGATGTGTTTGTAAAATAAACCGGGCAAAGAAGTCATACTTCTGATCGGCATTGATTAAGCGTTGAGGCTGATTTGTGGCGTTGTTGTTTGAATTAAAGTTTCTTTTGTCTCCTGTCGGCATCCCTCCCTAAGCAAATGGTGGTTTGGGGGCCTAGAGAAACGGAGGCAGGGCAACAGGGTCATTTTGGTTCGGGGCGTTTATAAACACAATTACATCCCAAGTTGGGTGGAGGAAGTAAACAACAACTTTGTAGATTCCTCAACTGGGTTATGTAAATCTTTGTTAAAAACTTAAAACTACGACATCGAAATCGGTATGCGTACTTCAAAACGAAGAGATGTAAACAAATTTAGACATATTCAATTTTCAATATATGAAGACAGACAGTAAGGTATAATATTCAAGAAATTGGATTAGCCGAATAGGTAAGTTGTACCTGGTGTGCGAGAAGAGAGGTTGAAACCAAAAACCAGAAAGAAATCTTTGCCGGCTACTAGAGGGGTTTTGGGGGCAGGGTTTATAAACACTTACATGAAACAGACCCGACACGTTCTTTTAATTCGAAAATAAATACATGTGTTTAGACGGTGAATAAAAAACATCCGGAAAATGTTTTTTTTTCATGTTTTGTATGACTCATGTAATATTATCCGAGCCACACATTAATTTTGGGTGTGCTTTTATAAATAAGAAAGCTTTATACCGTATATCTATACGACCTGTATATTTACATTCTTTTCATTAGTTTAATAAATTCTAAACAAAAACTTATAACGAGTTTATGTCCAAAAATTTTTGAAAATACATGTACGAGTTATGTATACTTTTGATATCTTTAATAATCTATCTATATATCTAACTATATATAAAAGGAGAAGTAGAGCTGATGTAACTTTACATACGTGTCAACTAACTAGACATGCCACATAGGTTTTGCTGATGTCATAAATAACAACTTAAAATGTTAATATATTCTATCTATTTTTTTTCTAATCCAATGTTAGGGCTGTTTGGCAACATCTGAACCAATAACTGCTGAATGAATAAGAGGTCTGAATGGGTAAGAGGCTCTGAACCAATAAGTGTTGAACCAGTAAACTGATGTTTGGTTGCACCTCTGAATGATGGTGTAAAATGAGATTTTTACCCCTTCAAACTACTTTGTAAAAATCAATATACCAATCTAACCAAACAATTAACAATCTGGGCTCTGAATCAATTAACATGTTTCACATTCCAATATCACCAATTTGCACGTTCCAACGAAACATCAAAATTTTAAAAACAATGAAAAATTAGGGCTCACAACATAACCTGAACCTATCTTGTATAAACATCACGTACCTGTGGAGGAGAGATGACGAGAACAGCGGTTACAAAGCAAGGCCGACGTGGTAGAGGAGAGGTGATGTAGAACAGTGGCTGCAGAAGAAGGCAGACGTGGTGGAGTAGAGGGAGGAGGCAGGTGGATGGAGGAAGCAGTGGAGATGGAGGGCGGCGGAGGAGAACGGAGGTTGTAAGGGCGCTGCGATGGAGGACTGTTGCGACGTGGATGGAGGGCAGTGGAGTGGTGGAGGAGAGGAGGAGATGATGGCGGTTGTGAGGAGAAAGATGATGTTGGCTGTGGAGGAGAAAGATGATGTCTCTGTGTATTGAGCAAGGTTGGAGAACTCGCTAGTCGCTAGTCGGCCGGTGAGGTGGGGACTAGCGACTACTCGGGATTAATCGGATCGGAAATTTTATATGTATAGTTTTTTATTTTTATAAATATGTATATATATACTCAAATTCCATATCAATATAATGCTTAAAAAGATAAAAGTAGTTCAAAATTCAAACTAAACTTACATATAAGTAATAACATAACAAGTCTAAGTACTTAAAATTCAAACATTAACAAATATAATTGGCTAACTGTAATCAGTCGAACAATTACAACAATTGCAGCCTTCACTAAGTTATTAAACAACAATTAGAGCATTGATCAGTTCATTTACAACAATCTACGTATTCCCATCCAATATCTGTACTCTGTAGATTTTCTTTTTAGATCCAACAAATCGTATTATAGAAGCAGCAGCACAAACAACAAACAAATGTCAAATGCTACTTCCTTTTCCTATAATCAGTTCAATCGAACACTAATTATTCACTATTGTCTAACAAATAACAATTACAGCATATTACAGCATAATCAGTAGAATAATTAGTTAATTACCTGTAGCCGGAGAATGTAGCAGGGCCGCCGGAGAAGGTAGATGTCGCCGGCCGGAGAAGGTTGAAGGGCCGCCGCTGTCGCCGCTCGATGATGTTGCTCAGTGTTCTGTTGTAAAGGGCATCAAATCCACTAATGTCAGCTCTGTGTCGATGATTTTAGGGTATAACCGTATAAGGCAAACAAAGATGGGCTTATTTTTTCATTATGGGCCAGTTTTATACACATTTAAATTGGGCCGACTAGGGCCGGCTAGGCTGACTTGGGCCGACTAGCATTGACTAGCACCGGCTTTGACCGACTAGCGATTTTTTTACTGATTAGTGAAAAATTACTCAGTAGTAGGCCGACTAGCGACTAGTCGTCGATTAATCGCCGACTAGTCGCGATTTTTGCAACATTGGTATTGAGGAGAAGAGCGGTGTTTGTTCTCTTAGGGCAAGGGGTATGAGTGTCCAATGTTTCATTCATGTTTCATTCAGATGTGAAAAGGGGTTGGCTAAATGCACCCTTTTTTTACTTTTTATACCCCATTTCTAAAAAAACAATTTAAAAGTTGTCATATTTCACCCTAATATAAAATTAATTAATTTTAAAAGAAATTTCTGTATATTGATAAGAGATTTCATCAATGTATTTTAAACAAGGGAAAGTTAATGTGTATTAATAAGGCTGATTCTGTACACACACCCCCCCCCCCCTCCTGATTATACCCCCCTTGTGAGAGGAAAACTGTCGGTCCCACGCGGGCCCCACCTATAAGTATGTGAGAGGAGGGGGTGAAAAAAGTAATTAGGGGGTGTAGAAAGTAGCACCCATTAATAACTGCTAGCAAAAGATTGATGTGTATTCATGATTTCATGATATGCTATGAGATTTTGCGATGATTAAATATACTAATAATAGGTTTTTTTATTCGATTGTATCAGATTTGTGTAAGTTTCCTCTTATTGTATCTGTGTAAAACTGATAAGGATGGAAACAGATTATTAAATCAAAATATAAAACTAAATTTCAAAAGGAGATGATTTAGGAAGCTTTTGTAGTCATGGGATAATATCAATCATAAAAAGTTAAACATCCATTCAGTTGATGATTTATTGGTAATTGATTTTTAATTTACAGAATTCACAGGTGCTGATTCAAACGTTTTTAACAACGATGAAAGTTAGAAAAGGAATACATAGGTTTTAAAAGAAACGGAAACGAAACCTTAATGGTGGCATTGTCTCTTGTCTAGAATCCAGTATGGCTACTTTGTTATTATTTAGAAAAGAGAAATACAGATTCAATTTGTATAGAGTTTTTTATAAGTATGAGTTATATGATTTAATTATCCGTTTGAATTATTTAAAAACTTAAAGTAGATGCAATTTAAAAAAAAAATACAAAATAAAAGGTTTGATTGTATTTATTTGAAAACTCCAAGGGGGTGGTACAATCAGTAAAAATAAGAGAAATGAGGGTGCATTAGCAACACCCATGTGAAAAATAGCTGAATCGACCGATTCAGAGGCTAGCCTCTTAATGGAGTCATTCAGATGTAAACAAACAACCCCTTAATATATATATATATATATATATATATATATATATATAATATATATATATAACGAGTTGGCGTCAACCTGCGCGTTGCTGCGGGATTTGAATTCTGCATGTCTTTAGTATCACTATATACGATGCAAAATTTCTTAAGTTTATGCTAAACACGGGCATTGCAGCAAGTTATTCATATACAAACCAAACATTAAAGACCTGTAACGTTTAAGTTATAATAATAGTAGTTTTAATTAACATAGCTTAGATATCATAAGCGCCTTTTAGATCCAGTAGTATTTCTCCTCAAATACTAACGGGTTTCAGGCCATCAGCCTACAAAGTCCAAATCACCGGCTTGAGTTTTCAATGGAGAAGTGTAAACGGGCAAAGGTGACGACAGGACCATCCCTGAGAATGCCAAGAAACTATAGGGGCCCGAGCGAGAATAAAAAATGGGCCCTACAATATAAACTCAGTAAGTCATAAATAAACAGTCAATGATACAACGATATTATGATAACAATACAAAATAAAGCATGCAAAATAACCTAATTCACCTCTGTAAACGAATCATGAGACTTGTAAAAAATTATAACCAGTATCATTTTTTAATTATCAATTAGTCGAGTCAAATAAATTTTACATACTTAAACCTATCAGGCTATCCATACATTTGAATATTTCAATAGTTTTATGGTGAAATATTTTACTAATTATGGTTTAATTTAAAATATTATTTATGTAATAGAAATGTAGAAGTAGTTATATAATCTAAAATATTACTCTTTTTATATACTATTCTGAAAAATAATTAAATAAATAATATATATAAGCGTTAAAACAAATAAAAAAATAACTAAATAAATAATATACAATTCTATAACCTTTAAAAATTTAACTGACTTATTTCAGTGAAAGTTAATTAAAAATAATTACTACAAAATAGTTTAACGAAGCACCGATCATTGAAAGTTAACTAAAAACATAATTTACTATAAAGTAGTTTAACTAACCATTGATGATAAAATATGAAATATGAATTTTTTTTATTTTTCTTTTTCTCTATTTTAAAGATGTGTATGTTTTATTGTAAGTTAACTTTTCCGATTATCCTTCAAGTCTGGTTTTAACTTTAGTTTTAAAAACAGAAACATAAAATAACAATAAATAAATAGTGCCCTTATCTTCTTCTTTTACTCTATTGACAACGGAGGACCCGAGGAGATGTTGCCACTTCGCCGGCCAGAAATGAAAACGCCTATCCACTACTCGTGTACTGTCTCCGATATCATCTAATTCTTTCCAAAATTCGTAGAATTCGACGTTCCAACCTCATCAGAAAACAAACTCGTCGCGCAACCCCTATAGACCCACTGAGAGAGCGGGCCCTAAGCGGTCGCCCACCCCTCCCCCCTCAGGGCCAGCCCTTGGTGACGATATCTTGTGCAACTGCCTGTTATGTCATGTCGGATGCGGAGGAACCCGAGGGGCTGTTGTGGTGGCGGGTTTAGGTTGTGTTGTGTGGCAATGAAGAAGAAGGCAAGAAAGTAGCAGAGAAAGATGGTTGGAGTCGAAAATGAAAAAGAAGGCAATAAAGGTTGGTGCGTTTGATGGTTGAAGACGACAAGAGACGACATGCGTTTAATCAGCGGTGTTGGCACTGTTGCCGGTGTCCGTTATTGTTCGTCGTAAGTTATTTAAAGGCAACCATAACACTTGTACTATGGCGTTAATGAAGAAGCGAGAAATTTTGGGTTCGTTTTCAATTACTGTTGTTTCCGTTATCAAGTAGATATTTAGTTGCTTTTGATTATGGTGGCAAACGTCCTTGACTATGATGATTTAATACAAAAAGCCGCCATGATCATACATACGGGTATCCGTTTCTTTCAGTTTCCTTCTTATGTGCCGCCACATTCAAAAAACACCATTTCTACAGAAAATAAGAAACACATACTAAATATTTAAAAAAAAATCAACGCTAATCAAATTACGAAAGCAAGCATAGAGCATGGATGGCAGAAAGGTGAAAACGCGAAACATTCAGGGTAATTTGCAGATACATATATGTATATGTCATGAATCGGTGTGATGAATCAACACACCTCTTCGTATGACGGTTGTATTATTTTATTTCGAATGGAACGTCGGTTCGGTTATGAAAATTAAAGTCACCACCAATAGAATCTGATTGTATGGTTGTTTGGACGTTGGCAATTTGTATAATATATAATATACAATATACAATATGGATGAGTATAATAAAATATACAATGTGGATGTAATATATTTCATTGAACGGTGCGGGTGGCAATTTGTATGGTATGAATGAAACGGTGTGATGATTTGATTTCAACCGAAACGGTGGGATAGATATTGACCGGTGGAAAAGTTGGTGGTAAAATAATATTGACAGGTGCAACTTCCTAATTGTATATATACATTTTGAATGAACCGGTGTCTGACGATGAACTGTTGCGATGATTTCTTTATACGCATCCTAAGTTGGCAATTGTATAAGGATATAATATATGTGTGTGTTTTAGAGATAATTGATATTGGGGGGAAATTTGAACTGCATGGCGAAGTGGTTTTTGCATTTAATGTTTATGAACACCATTATCAAAAGCTCCCCAACTTCCTCTCAACTCTTCTTATCATATATCACTCTCGAAGTCATTCTCTCTCACACACAAACGCACTCTCTTCTTCTTCTTTAGGCGCTTTTTTTCTTCAGATTTTAGGGCTCCATCTAGACGGAGATGTCAAAATCAGTTATGTTTGAAGGCGGAGGATCGTCCCTTTCTCTAAGTTTCATCGATGATTTCAATCCTGCGAAAGATATGTGGAATCTAAAGGCTCGAATCATCAGAAAATGGACGCATGTGTTTCGGATGGATCTGATCTTACTGGATGAGAAGATATTTACTTTTTTAACTTTCTTTTTCATGAGTATTATTTATAGTTTTGTGTAGTGGTACGAGTTAAGGTTTGGATACATTAGCACTTTATTTCCGTAATTTTATATTTCACGTCTATTGTTTGCTGTTTGGATTATGATATTAGGGTCTTTAACTTTGTAATGTATTCTAATATTAGGGTTTTTTTTCGTACATTTCAGGGTTGTAAGATTCAGGCTGGTATCAAGGGCCCTTTGATACCTTATTTTGACTCCCAACTTCAGGAAAATTCGGTTGTTGTTTTGTCCAGGTTTGGTGTTAGTGAAAACCTGGACCCATACAAAGTTGTGAATCATGCTTATAAGATTAACTTTTATCTTGTACAATTGTTAGACCTGCTTTTGGTTGGGAAGGTGTTGAATACGGTTTTAAGTTGATCTCACATTCACTTATTGACAGAGGAGAATGCAAAGGCCTTTTGACTGTTGGTATGTATTTTGTTTAGTTGCAGTTCTTAGAGCGTTTCCTTATTATTTTTGAGCTTGTAAATCATATGCAAGTGATCGTCCTTATTTTATTGCAGATGTTGCAGGTATAGTCGTTTGGTGTGGTGATATGGACATATATGGAAAACCTCCTAAAGAAAGAAAAATGATGAACTTTGAACTCGAAGATGTGGAGTAAGTATTTTTCTTTGTTTTATCTATTTATTATGTGTTATATTTGTGTGAAAATGTATTTGTTTTTCAAGAAATTCAGTTCCTTTCTTAACTTTGTTGACCATGAATATTGTTTAGACTTTTGTACTTTGTATGCCTTATTATTTGTATACATTTTGCAAGGTGATTTGCATTTTTTATTTCATGGGTATTATTTATCTACATGTAGGTTCATCCATCCAAAATCATTTGTGTTATTTGGATTTAAATGATTTGCATTTATTAAAAATGATTTGTATTTATTTGTCTTCTTTGCAATTAATACAAAAAATAGAAAATGATTTGTATTTATTATAAGCAATCATCCAGTTATGATTGTATTTTTGAGATTTGTAAGAGAATTGTTATTTATTTGTAACAGGATTGGTGTCAATTCTAATCAGCTTACATCACCAATGAAAACTTTTCATAAACATTCAGAAGACGATAAACATTGAACTTCAAACCAAAAAAGATTAACAAAACACAAACAAGACAAAAAAAATCCAGCTGATCTAAAAATAACCCTTGAATATGATTTTTTGAATGTCAATCTAAGCTTCCAATAACAAATAAGTGTTGTAACATCTAAAGGCAATTGCTATCAATCAATCAATATGCGTTAAAAAGTTGAGCAATATCTACATACCTGAAGCGATGGGCAAAGATCTTCTCTGTTGCTCAATCTTCCACCGCCTAAGAGAATATTAGTTGAGTAATTAGAGTGTGAATGATACGTATGTGTTTGTAAAAAAAAACCTTGCAAAGAAGTCAGACTTCTGATCGGCATTGATTAAGCGTTGAGGCTGATTGGTGGTGGTGTTGTTTGAATTAAAGTTTCTTTTGTCTCCTGTCGGCATCCCTCCCTGAGCAAATGGTGGTTTGGGGGCCTAGCAAAACGGAGGCAAGGCAACAGGGTCATTTTGGTTCGGGGGGTTTATAAACACAATTACATCCCAAATTAGGTGGAGGAAGTAAACAACAAATTTGTAGATTCCTCAACTGGGTTATGTAAATCTTTGTTAAAAACTTAAAACTACGACATCGAAATCGGTGTGAGTACTTCAAAACGAAGAGATGTAAACAAATTTAGACATATTCAATTTTCAATATATGAAGACAGACAGTAAGGTATAATATTCAAGAAATTGGATTAGCCGAATAGGTAAGTTGTACCTGGTGTGCGAGAAGAGAGGTTGAAACCAAAAACCAGAAAGAATCGTTGCCGGATACTAGAGGGGTTTTGGGGGCAGGGTTTATAAACACTTACATGAAACAGACCCGACACGTTCTTTTAATTCGAAAATAAATACATGTGTTTAGACGGTGAATAAAAAACATCCGGAAAATGTTTTTTTTTTCATGTTTTGTATGACTCATGTAATGTTATACGATCCACACGTTAATTTTGGGTGTGCTTTTATAAATAAGAAAGCTTTATACCGTATATCTATACGACCTGTATATTTACATTTTTTCATTAGTTTAATAAATTCTAAACAAAAACTTATAATGAGTTTATGTCCAATTTTTTTTGAAAGTACATATACGAGTTATGTATACTTTTGATATCTTTAATATTTAATCTATCTATATATTTAACTACATATAAAAGGAGAAGTAGAGCTGATGTAACTTTACATACGTGTCGACTAACTAGAGATGTCCCGTAGGTTTTGCTGAAGTCATAAATAACAACTTAAAATGTTAATATATTCTATCTATTTTTTTTCTAATCCAATGTAAATATATATAATATATGTGTGTGTTTTAGAGATAATTGATATTGGGGGGAAATTTGAACTGCATGGGGAAGTGGTTTTTGCATTTAATATTTCTGAAAGCCATCATCATAAGCTCCCCAACTTCCTCTCAACTCTTCTTATCATATATCACTCTCGAAGTCATTCTCTCACACACACAAACGCACTCTCTTCTTCTTCTTTAGGCACTTTTTTTCTTCAGATTTTAGGGCTGCATCTAGACGGAGATGTCAAAATCAATTATGTTTGAAGGCGGAGGATCGTCCCTTTCTCTAAGTTTCATCGATGATTTCAATCCTGCGAAAGATATGTGGAATCTAAAGGCTCGAATCATCAGAAAATGGACGCATGTGTTTTGGATGGATCTGATCTTGCTGGATGAGAAGGTATTTACTTTTTTTAACTTTCTTTTTCATGAGTATTGTTTATAGTTTTGTGTAGTGGTACGAGTTAGGGTTTGGATACATTAGCACTTTATTTCCGTAATTTTATATTTCACGTCTATTGTTTGTTGTTTGGATTATGATATTAGGGTTTTTAACTTTGTAATGTATTCTGATATTAGGGTTTTTTTCGTACATTTCAGGGTTGTAAGATTCAGGCTGGTATCAAGGGCCCTTTGATACCTTATTTTGACCCCCAACTTCAAGAAGATTCGGTTGTTGTTTTGTCCAGGTTTGGTGTTGGTGAAAACCAGGACCCATACAAAGTTGTGAATCATGCTTATTAGATTAACTTTTATCTTGTACAATTGTTAGACCTGCTTTTGGTTGGGAAGGTGTTGAATACGGTTTTAAGTTGATCTCACATTCACTTATTGATAAAGGAGAATGCAAAGGCCTTTTGACTGTTGGTATGTATTTTGTTTAGTTGTAGTTCTTATAACGTTTCCTTATTATTTTTGAGCTAGTAAATCATATGCAAGTGAATGTCCTTATTTTATTGCAGATGTTGCAGGTACTGTCGTTTGGTGTGGTGATATCGACATATATGGAAAACCTCCTAAAGAAAGAAAAAGGATGAACTTTGAACTCGAAGATGTGGAGTAAGTATTTTTCTTTGTTTTATCTATTTATTATGTGTTATATTTGTGTGAAAATGTATTTGTTTTTCAAGAAATTCAGTTCCTTTCTTAACTTTGTTGACCATGAATATTGTTTAGACTTTTATGCTTTGTATGCCTTATTGTTTGTATACATTTTGCAATGTGATTTGCATTTTTAATTTCATGGGTATTATTTATTTACATGTAGGTTCATCCATCCGAAATCATTTGTGTTATTTGGATTTAAATGATTTGCATTTATTAAAAGTGATTTGTATTTATTTATCTTCTTTGCAATTAATACAACAATTAGAAAATGATTTGTATTTACTATAAGCAATCATCCAGTTGTGATTGTATTTTTGAGATTTGTAAGAGAATTGGTATTTATTTGTAACAGGATTGGTGTCAATTCTAATCAGCTTACATCACCAATGAAAACTTTTCATAAACATTTAGAAGACGAGAAACATTGAACTTCACACCAAAAAAGATTAACAAAACACAAATAGGACAAAAAAAAATCCAGCTGATCTAAAAAAAAAAACCCTTGAATATGATTTTTTGAATGTCAATCTAAGCTTCCAATAACAAATAAGTGTTGTAACATCTAAAGGCAATTGCTATCTATCAATATGCGTTAAAAAGTTGAGCAATATCTACATACCTGAAGCGATGGGCAAAGATCTTCTCTGTTGCTCAATCTTCCGCCGCCTAAGAGAATATTAGTTGAGCAATTAGAGTGTGAATGATACGTATGTGTTTGTAAAAAAAAACCTGGCAAAGAAGTCAGACTTCTGATCGGCATTGATAAAGCGTTGAGGCTGATTGGTGGTGGTGTTGTTTGAATTAAAGTTTATTTTGTCTCCTGTCGGCATCCCTCCCTGAGCAAATGGTAGTTTGGGGGCCTAGCAAAATGGAGGCAGAGCAACAGGGTCATTTTGGTTCGGGGGGTTTATAAACACAATTACATCCCAAATTAGGTGGAGGAAGTAAACAAAAAAATTGTAGATTCCTCAACTGGGTTATGTAAATCTTTGTTAAAAACTTAAAACTACGACATCGAAATCGGTGTGAGTACTTCAAACGAAGAGATGTAAACAAATTTAGACATATTCAATTTTCAATATATGAAGACAGACAGTAAGGTATAATATTCAAGAAATTGGATTAGCCGAATAGGTAAGTTGTACCTGGTGTGCGAGAAGAGAGGTTGAAACCAAAAACCAGAAAGAAATCTTTGTCGGCTACTAGAGGGGTTTTGGGGGCAGGGTTTATAAACACTTACATGAAACATACCCGACATGTTCTTTTAATTCGAAAATAAATACATGTGTTTAGACGGTGAATAAAAAACATCCGGAAAATGTTTTTTTTTTCATGTTCTGTATGACTCCTGTAATGTTATACGAGCCACACATTAATTACGGGTGTGCTTTTACAAAATAATGCACTCGGGTTTTGAACGCCGTAGAACAGAAGTTGGGCGAATCTCTGCAATCTGACCATTTGCCAAAACCCTGCCAATCATAACCCAATATTTAATACTCATTCAAAGATAGCCTCAAGATAACAATTTCTTCCTTTCTTTGGGCAAACTTGCAACCTGAGATTTTACATATTTGACTATTCTATAAGGGTGTGAACTCCTGGCACAACAAGAACCTAACACGAAACTCACAGGTTTGGGTTGGTCCGACCCGGGAACACGTGATGGGTTTGCAGGTTGACCCATTTATTTTTACAATTAAAAAAATCGGTTTATGTCATAACTGAAACTGATTTGAGTTTTTCAAGTTAAAATTTTAAAGATAAAAGAGGAATTAGCACTTGAACCTGATTGTATGATGCATGCTTATATTTTTGTTGTAGTTTTGAAATTTTCCAATATTAATATGCAACACAAAATTTCGGGTTAAACGAGTTATGTTCATGTCAACCTGTGAAAATGTGTCATGTTTGTGTTTGGGTTCATGTTTCTGACACAATTTTTAGGTTCAACCCATGAACACAACCTAGCTGATACAGCTAATATTCTAGCGCCGATTTCTGCAAGTTCTATGGTAAAACACTTGTTGCTTATAAATTTGTTAAAATGGTTATGGTGAGTTATTCATCACCTGTAGGAACGTTATGCGACCTGACGAGTCGATCAGAAGAGTGCTCAGACTGAATCAGATGCGGAATTCATTGATTCAGTCTTTGTTTAGCTTGATTTCACTATTAACTACTGACTGTATTGATTTCACAACAATTACAACTCAGTCTTCACACCGGCAGCACCTCGGCGTGGAATTCGGAAAGGTTACCAATGATTTCACTTTAAGGGTATTTATAGTGAAGAGGTTTCGCTTATACGTACACGTCCACAAAAGCGGAACCTCAAGTGTACATAAAAGCGGAACCTTAATGACCAAATAAGTGAAACCTCCCTTAAAGACCCTATAAGCGAAACCTCTACCTAAAACACATACATTCTCCTATTTTCTCGTATATCGTGCCCTAATCTATACAATATGTTGGTGCACTACGTCTATTGACTTCGTCTTGTATCATGTAATAGATTAGGATAGGTTAGAATATTCTGTGCACGAGGTTCGAGAAACGAAATGTGGTGAATTAGCATTGAGGTCCGCTTATATGGACACTGTCCATATAAGCGAACCACACACATCACACAGGTCCTCTTTTAGGGTTCGCTTTTAGGACAGACCATATAAACGAACCAGATCTATTATAAAGAGGTGCATGTCTGTTTCATTTGGCACGGATCTGATTCTGTAACGAAGTGCTGCCAAATTGCTTCCAGGTTGTAAACATTGTCAAAATCAATAAAGTGAAGCATTATATTTAGTTTGAGCGTCTAATTCACTGATTCTGCCTTTGAATTGGATAAACAACTTTTCTGATCGACTCATTTAGGGTCAACGACGATCCAACAAGTGGTATCAGAGCTCAGGAGGAAGAGTTCAGCTCAAATTTGATCCGTTTTCTGTCTTCTACACCTTCTTTTTCGATTTAGACAAGTTTCCACGGTTAAAATTGGACAAATTTTTCACAGGACGTGTATTACTGGACAATAACAAATCCTTGAAAGTTTCGAGTTAAAATTCGGATTAAAAATGGTCAAAATTGGTTAAAAACTAAGGTCCGCTTTTACGGTTAATCGGAGATCCGCTCGAATTAACATGTTCGGTCCGCTTTTGTGACTCTGGTCCGCTCCAAAAACAGCCTAGATCAGCTCTTAGTGACATTTGAGATCCGCTTTTAGTGACAGTTGAGATCCGCTTTTAGTGACAATAAATGGTCCGCTCGTATGACACCATCTGGTCCGCTTTTACGTACAAACCTGGTCCGCTCGAGCATACATTTTCTGGTCCGCTCGAATAACCGTTTCAGGTCCGCTTAAACGTACAAATCAGGTCCGCTTGAAATATCTTGTTAGATCCGCTCGAACAGACATCAACTAGATTCGCTCGAACGAGATCCGCTTATATGTCCAATCAAGTTCGCTTATTCGGTCGTTTTGATTGGTCCGCTCATTTGTTCAAAGAAGTTTCGCTCATACGTTCAATCCGATTTTCGTCCAAGTGTCAAGATTATTTCATGACAATCGAGTATTAGTATATTTCAAATTACTTGATATTGTTTGAACTGATTAAGTTTGTTTGTTTGCTTCCAGGTCATTGCTTTCAGGTGATTAAAGATGTCAGATTTTGGCGAAGAGTTTTACAACACGTTTTACAACGCATTTACTTCAGAAGATGTACCAATTACTCCAAAGAATGCTACTAAAGTGATATCAGAAAGTTTGAGTTACGACAATGTGTACAGAAATCATCAAAGACCACCAAAGCTCATGAATATTGAAGATTATCACTGGTGGTATGAAAGATTTGAAAATTGGGTGCAAGCTTATGCGTATGATAGCTGGATTTGTTTAACTTTGGGATATAATAAACCAAGAAATGATAGACGTGAATTGATCACACTGAAAGACTTCACAGCAGATGATAAAAAGGAACATTCAGCAGAATTGAGAATGAAGACTCTACTTCAACAATCTATCAGAGAGGATATTTTTTCACTGCTTCAGTATGGTGAAACATCTAAGTCAATTTGGGAAGCGTTAAAATTGAAAGCTGAAGGAGGGAAAGATATCAAGAAAAACAAAATATCTTTGTTGAAAAAGGAGTTTGATATGTTTAGCGGCATGAAGAATGAAACAGTTCGTCAAATGATAGAACGTTTTTGTCATCTGAAGATTGAGTTGGAAAGATTTGACATTAGGAAAGAGAGAGAAGAAATGGTGGATAAACTTGTTGAAGCCTTACCACATGAAGATGATTGGAAAACATATGTGATTGTGTTGAAAAATGATGCTAACTTTGATAGTATGACATTAGATCAATTGATTGAAAAAATAGAGGGACATGATCTGTTGATTCAAAAACAAAACAAGATGTCAAACTCTAACTATCAACAAAATGTTGGTTTGTACTACCGAAGAGGGTTGATACAAAACAATGAATCTCCAAGGATCAAAACTGGTTTTACAGCAGAAAAGACAAATGAGTCACCAAAGAATACATCTTCAAGTTATGATCCAGGTTATCATGCATCGTCTGCAACTGAATCGTCAAATTTAAACTCCAACCTTGATTGGAAGAATTCTCCATTGCTGAATAATGAATTTGCTCAACAGCACATGAGCTTTCTAGCTTCCATTCTGGTATCTTACGAAGGTCTAATTGCAGGAAAGATCGGAAATCCTAACTTGACAAAAGAGGATTACGATCAGGTGGATCCAGAAGAAATGGAACTAATGGATATTCGTTGGTGCATGGCGAGTGTCATTCGAAGAGCTCAACGATTCATGGAGATCACTGGCAGAAAATGTTTGGATGGGCCTGGAACGAAGATGGGTTTTGACAAAAATAAAGTTACTTGTTTCAAGTGTAAGGAAAACGGTCACTTCAGGATGGAATGTCCAAACAATAGAATTGATGATAGTGTAAATCCGTTTCGTGATGATTACTACAAAAAAGCTATCTATCACAAGAGCAATGAACAGCCAACCAGAAAGCAAATTGATGGAGGATCATCCAAAGAAAAGAAAGCTGCTTTGTCTTCCTGTAGTCAAACTGTGGCTAGTATAGAAAATGATTATGAATCTATGGTTCAAAATTTGGATTTGAAAGATGCAGAAGCACCAGGTTCCATAATCTATGAGGATGAGGGTTATGATTGGAGTCAACATGATGATGAGGTTATCAAAGTGGGGGCTAAAGCAATGGTGGCTGAAGTAACACTGACTCGAGAAGAAAGACATGCTCGTATGAGATTAGATGATGTGTATAATGCTTACAGAGAAGCAACATGGGCAGGTAGGTGGAGCAAAGATAAAGGATGCTATGTTGATCCTCAAGGAAACCCAACTGTTGATCCA
Source organism: Helianthus annuus (assembly GCF_002127325.2). Lineage (NCBI taxonomy): Eukaryota > Viridiplantae > Streptophyta > Magnoliopsida > Asterales > Asteraceae > Helianthus > Helianthus annuus. Next base: position 119,798,372 of record NC_035441.2, read on the forward strand.
AAGACAGTTGACCTTGATGCACTAGTTGCTGCTATTCCTACTGTGGATGTTTGGTGCAAAGGCATTAGGGAGAATCCAAGGTACAAACAGCAGGTTGAAGAAGGCATTCAGAAAGTAATTTTTGCTAGTCTGGAGAAGAAAAAGAAGAAGACAGTCGAAGAGATTATGACTGAAAGTGAGAAGATGGTGAATGAAGTGAAGAAGGTTGAAAAGAAAGCCGAGGAAGGTGTTGAAGACAAAGTGCAAGTCGATGAAGAAGATCAGATTCAGAAGACTGAGGAAACCAAAGTGCCAGTCATTGAGGTAATTATTCAAACTGATACTTCTGATAAAATTGATAATGAAGTTGAACAGCAATGCAAGAAATGCATGGAAACGTGCAGTGCTTGTATTGAGAAAGATGAAAAACTCAACAACAGAGACATTGAATTTACTAAAATAAATAAAATTTTCAAAGAAAAATGTCATGAGATGAGTGAAATTGAAAAGTTTTTGAAACAAGAAAATGAAAAATTGAAACAAAAAATGATGATCTTGAAATAGAAAACAAGGTTTTAAAAGAAAAGTGTTCAGCTGTTTGCAACGAATGTGTTCCAAAAGACATCAAAATTCAAGAGTTGCAAAAAGAATATGATGTAATGAAACTGTCATATGAAACTGTAAAAGAAGCGTATGAAACTTTAAAGAGTAAAGTCAAAAGTCTAGATGATAGATTGTGTGCTTGTCAAAGAAACACTAAATTTCTTGAAGCTAGATTTGAAGATAAACAAAGAGTGGTAAACCAATATATTGATGATGTTGCTAAGCTTAAACAAGAATTGGCAGACAAAGAAAAGTTGGTCAATAAATTGCAAAGCTATCATTCATCTTCATATATTCTGGAACGTATTTTCAATATCACACCCGATGAGAAAGAGTCTGAAAAGAACAAAAAGGGAATAGGGTCTGAATACCAACAAGTTCCACCACCGTTGGAGAATAATTATACATTCTATGATGACGAAAAAGTGGAAAAAGTAATCAACATGGTTGATCAGTTACCCGACAACATCGATGTGATTTATACCAAATCTGATGATATCAATGATTCAGGGGTGGTTGATAAAGTTGTTGAAAGTGTTTCCAAAGAAGAGTCAGTTGATGCAGGTAAAACTGAATCACAAGTTGAAAATGAAGGAAATTTTCATGATGAATATCTGAAAGATACAACATCCGAGAAAAATTTGAATGATGATTCAAAGGGATTGGTTTATACCATGATTGGATCAGACAAATTATTCTTAGACGTTGTTTTCCCGATTCAGAATGTGATTTTAGAGAAAATTGACAAAGTTTTCAAGATGGTTGAAATTCAGAAATCTGAAATGTCGAAGTTTGCTGGTAAAGGTTACAGAGGTTCTTATAACAAATCGGGTTCTAAAAAGAAAAACATGAAAGCTGGTTTGGGTTATAAAAAGGAACAAAACCGGAATAGAAGTAACAGGCAAAATTTCCAGACAAAAACGAATTTTGTTCAAGGAAAAAGTTTTACAGAAGAAGAAAAACTCAAAATTGGACAACAGTCTAATGCAGAGTTTGAGGCTATGAAAAGGAAACAACATCAGGCTAAGGATGTTTCAAAGACAGTTTGTTTTAAATGGGATCAAATTGGACATGTTGCACAAAAGTGTCCAAATCCACAGCCCGTTGATGTTGAAAAACAGAAATCTGAGAGTGTGAAACCCAGGTCAACCAGATTTGATTTGAAACAAACTTGGGGATATAACACCAACAAGTTTGCTCTGAATCAAAATTGGAAATCAAACTCAAACAAGTTCAATTCAAAACAGACCTGGAATTCTCACACACCCAGATTTCGAACAACACAGAGTTGGAAAACATCAGTTGATAAGACAAAGCCTCAAGAGTTTTGGAAACCACGTGTTGCTCAGAAACAAAAGATTGAAAAACAGACAAATTTTTACAAAAGAGGTACTCTGGAAGGTCAAGTATGGTCGGTTAAGAAACGTGTTGATTTGATAAAAGATGAGAAACAGAAACAAATTTGGAAACCAAAAACTGAAACAATAAGTTCAACTTCTGAGGTGAAAATGTCTGAGGATTCAGTTTTGATTGCCTATGATGCAAATTTTCCACCGCTCAAGGCTGAAAACTTTAAAATTCAGGTTGCTAGAATCAAGGTTACACCTAAGGCTGCTGAGGCCTGGGTGGACACCATGTTTGATTAAGCGTTTGGAATTGCCAGAGCTTCCTTTATCGCGAAGCATGAATCGGCATCTTTATTGATTGAAATTTTGTTTGTGTCAAATTGTTTGCGTATTTGATAAAGTTTGAATGTGCAGGTACTCAATGGTGCAGAAGATTGTCAGAATGCAAATACGAGTAGCCTAGCACTAGAGTAGGACAAAGATGAACTCTGGTATGGTCAGACAGGGAGTTTGTGTGTTGTTTAGTGAAAATTTGAACAATATGTGATGTTTGTTGTTTGTTTGTTTGTTGTTTGTTTGTTTGTTGTTTGTTCGTTTGGTTGGTGTTTGTGATGGTTGTGGTTAATTTTGTTAGTATAAGTGTTGATGGACTACGCCGAAACCCTCACGGCTGAACAATCATGATTACTGTCACAGATTGAAGCACGATTTTCTAACGGGCAAAATCAATGGGTTGTAAATCATGGGGGTACTTGATAATAGTTTTTCTGCAAATCAGAGCACTCTAAGCAGAAAATGGATGGCGAGACAAAGCTATCAGTATCGGTTTGTCAAATTTCTTTAATGGTTTTGCATTTTAGGGGGAGAAAAATTGTCAGAAAATACAAAAACATTAGAAATTTTGAAAAATACTAAAACATGATAAAATTCAAAAAAAAATTTAACAAATTGAGTTTTGTGTAAAAAGAGGAAATGATAGTACATCAGTAGACAGTTACGGTACGCTAAAGATTTGTACAGTATAAAGTATTAAACAGTTTTACTGATGATGTGTTGATAGATTGTTACACATTTAGTAGATTTATTCGGGATATAAACTTAAAATTTCAAATTTGCGAAATTCGTGGGGAACACTACTTGGATATATAGGTAACCCCTGAAATCTCGTTTGAAAGGTCTCATATTCTGATATACTAGATTTTTCTACTAGATGATGTCTGTGGTATTATTCCGGGACTTCTGCTGAACGGAAGTTCTGACCTAGTCCTTGGATAATGCTTTGCCTCAAATGCTTGAAACATAGCATTATAGCCCTCAGATTGATTAGACAATAAAATTGATAATCATCTGTTGTAGCAAAAAGATCCTCTAAAGGGGACATACCTAAAAGTCGAAACTGATATCTCTCTGCGCATACGGAAGTATCGACCTGAGATCCCTCAGTTTTCGCATATCCTAAATTATGTACAGACATCATTTTAGTACAATCACCTGTGTATCTTAATATTGAGATTCTGGATACGGGAGTATATTCAAGAGGTGGGACACATGAATGAGCTAAGTTCATAAATCATCTAATTCGTATCCTGAATAGTTTGAAAATTGTGTGAGAATTTAGAAACAGTCTATGTAAATTGTTTAATACTGAGTATGATTTAAAGCTTAATGGTACTTGTGACTTGTCAAAATCTGATATGATCCTCTGACGCATACTCATACAAAAATATTGTTTGTAAATATGTGTGTACATATTTCTTTACTGCTTTATATTTTCAGAAAATACAAAAAGATTTTGATTTCTGCTTTATTTTCGATAAACCGATGTCTGAGTTGCTGAGTTTCAAAATCTAAGTAAGCTGATTGTGTTTCTGAAAATAAAACAAGTTCATTAATTTGAAATTTGAAATTTCTAGAAAACTTCAAAATTTGTTTGAGAATTGCAGATGTTATACCAGACTATGATTCCGAGAGCAGAGTTTAAGGGGGAGTCTGAAGACTGAAGAGCTTGTAGCTGAAAAGCAAGGTGTTGATCCCTAAAAGCACGGAAGCTTGACGAGAGGGGGAGCCTACAGATGATAAAGATTGTTAAGATGATCAAAGAGAAAGATTGAAGGATACTTATATTGTTATAATCTGAACAAGTTTGCAAAGATGATCAAGACTGAAGAGGTGGCATAACAGAGAATGCTCACTGAAGACTTCGTCAATATCCGAGGGGGAGTCTGTTGGTGCACTACGTCTATTGACTTCGTCTTGTATCATGTAATAGATTAGGATAGGTTAGAATATTCTGTGCACGAGGTTCGAGAAACGAAATGTGGTGAATTAGCATTGAGGTCCGCTTATATGGACACTGTCCATATAAGCGAACCACACACATCACACAGGTCCGCTTTTAGGACAGACCATATAAGCGAACCAGATCTATTATAAATAGGTGCATGTCTGTTTCATTTGGCACGGATCTGATTCTGTAACGAAGTGCTGCCAAATTGCTTCCAGGTTGTAAACATTGTCAAAATCAATAAAGTGAAGCATTATATTTAGTTTGAGCGTCTAATTCACTGATTCCGCCTTTGAATTGGATAAACGACTTTTCTGACTCATTTAGGGTCAACGACGATCCAACACAATACAATGTACGACTCGATACAAGACGAAATCGACAGATGTAGTGCACCAACAGACTCCCCCTCAGATATTGACGAGTCGACTATCGAGTCACGACAAAGCTGTGTCTTCACATCTTCAGTCTTGATCTGTCTTTGGGCTATTCTTTCTTTTTCTAAGACTCGAACTAAGATGTAGTCGATAGACAACTGCACTAACAGAGAGTCTTCAACATGACAGCTCTTCAATCTTGATCGGTCTTCTTCAGGAACCTTTCCTGGAGTCATGTACCCGGATCTTTCTCTGGCTCTAACTTTCATCAGACTCCCCCTTGCACCAAGCTGGGATCGCTGTCTGGAATTTGTTGTTGCCTTTGAAATCAAATCCTGGCTTGTTCAGTTTAAGCTCTTCTCAGGTTCTGAATTGCATCCTGGCCTTCCGAAGCAACAGGATCAGAAACCTACACAACTCAAACACACAATTATAACAAATAATATGGTGATTCAACCTAATGAATCAACTAAACATTTGAGATTAACACTTTTCAAAATTTAAACAATTCAAATTCTGATTCAAATTAATGAATCATCTAAAACATTTCAATTCAATTAACCAACCCATCTGTTCATCATGTTTAGCCTTTGAGATTTTGAATGTCAGCTTTTCAACATCAGTTGTCGAAAATCTTTTTAAATTTTTATAATATGAAATATAAATGCAATAACAGAAATTAAATGCAGAAATATGTACAAACATATTTTTGTGAGTTTGTGAAAGAGGATCATATCAGTTCTTAGACACATCACAGGCACTATTAAGCTTTTAATCGTTTTAAGTTCTAAACGATTCACGTAGATTGACGATATTGTTGTCCTCTTAAACTTAATCTAAAAACTTTCGAAATGCTTACCGATACGTTAAGGTATATTAAATTTGCACTAAATTCTTATGGACCCTACGGTCTCAGCATATCTCCTCATCATGCAATACACTAACTCAAGTAATGCCTTTAAACTTTCATCAACTGTGATATGTGCGAAAATAAAGCAGAATGTTTAAACATTAACAATCAGGTCGATACTTCCGTATACGCAGAGAAAGTCCAATGTTTAAACAAAATAAGAAAATAAAACAAGTTGAAGTTGTTTAGGCTTTAACCACCAGGTCGATACTTCCGTATACGCAGAGGAGGTCCAAAGCTTAAACGAAACACCAAAGAAAATAAAGCAGAACGTTTAGGCAATAACATCCAGGTCGATACTCACGTATACGCAGAGGATGTCCAATGCTTAAACAAAATAAAGAAATAAAACAAGTTTAAATCTTTGCAAAATGAAATGCACAATCACAGCGACTTTTCAGTAAAATTGTGAAAGTTCACAAACTTAACCCGTTTTATGCTTTTTGGCATTCAGCGATTACTAAGTAGGCACACAGTCAAGAAGGACAAAACTAAGTACTACGCGTTCGACCATGTTTCCCACTAGAACTAGGCTTTTTCATTTATGTTTGTATCGTTATCACAAATCTACTAGTCTAGCTGAGCCTATCGTCACATCATTAGTAAGATCGTTTATTACATTTTACATTTCATTTCTTTAGCATGCTGTGATAGTCCACTGATTTACTATCATTTCCTCTTGTCTCAACAAAACTCATTTTTGATTTTCCAATGTTTTTGACTTTTTCAAATTTTCTAATTTTAAAAAAATTTTCTCCCCCTAAAATCAAAATATGTTTCAATTTTGATTTTCCGGGAAAATTTGAAAACAAACTGTACAAGGAAAGTGACAAACTGATATCAAATCGCTTCAATTCGCCATCCTCTTGGCTTAAACAATCAGAACTCCCCCTATCAACAAACTATTTTCCCATTGTGATCTCAAAACACTTAAGTTTGTTTTAATCAAAATGGTTTTTCTGGAAAAATTAGTTTGTTTACCCATTATTTGTAGGTACAGGGTCACTTCATCACCTTGTTTTCCACACACTCATGACAGATTTTACAATTTCAGTTTTAAATTTCAAACATGACTTGTAGAAAATCAAGTACAACTTAATGTCCCTGATTTACCACATGTAAGACGAAAAATCACCAGAGTGAAATTTCTCAAGAAATGTGCCGATTCATGTTCCACGCTTACCAACCTCGGAACTCCGGCAAGTCAGGTTTTTCAATGTTGTTTTGACTAAAAACATTTCTCCCATCTTCAAGAATTTTTATTTGATTTTGAAAATCTTTTTCAATTCTTGATTTATCAATTTCAAAACTTTTAATCTTTTCTTCCAAAACTTTTGCATTTACTTTCAACTTCTGATTTTCCAATGTCAAACTGTTAAAATTACTTAACAGTTTGTCATTTTCAACTTTCAGTCTATCACAATTTCCTTTCAAAATAAGAATTTGCTTATCATCAGCTTGCTTCTCATCGTTCAACTTCTTGATCTTCAATACCAAACTTTCCGCATCTTTCACAAGTTTGTCATTGTCAGACTTAAAGCTGTCACATTTAGAGCACACAGATTCAGAACTTGAGGATCCAAACTTTACAGATCCTTCAACTTTTGAAATTTCTTCTTTCTTTGCCTCTGTCTTGTATGTTCCTGCACAAACAATTTTAACAAAATCAAGAGGATTTAAATTTGCATCAATGTAACATCCCCTTTTAAAGTCATATTTGTAACAACTGCCACTAAAATCAATAATTAGGACAATAATTAGTCAATAAGAAAACCCTAATTGAGACACCCAAGTAATTCTGCACTAGTCCTAAAATTTTCAGAACAATCAGAATCAGGATCAGGGCCCCTAAAACTCGAGGGGGGCAAACCCTAGTCTAATATTTATCTAAAATGAACGTTGCATAATTCTGATTTGTTGAAAAGTTGAGTCACCCAAGCTACAACCGAGTCTAGGCAGCCTATGAATTAGACTGCTTAGCTTACGGACCGTAAAGGTTCGGGCTTACGGTCCGTAAGGGAGCCTCAAAACTTGCTATAAATAGCCGACATTGGCACTCACCTGTAGAAGTTAAAACGACGTAAATTTGCTGTCTGTACGTCGAATTATAGCCATTATACCACAATAAACACACACACGATCACGAGGTGCTGCCGCAATCAGGGTAATAACTCGATCGCTATTACGATTCAACGTCCGATCGATTATAACTATCCAACGATTGTCCGAGTGCTGCTCAAATTGAGCTTGTACTTTGTTATTCATTGTGATTTCAACTTGAATGTTTGAGTGCTGTTCGAATTCGGACTATGCTCTGTCATTCGTTGTGAATTCATTGAATTGTTAAGTATCGCACTTGATAATAGTTGTGAGGGTTTAATCTCGTGAATTGACGTAACTGCTGAATTAGTTACTAATCCCGTTTGTGTGTGCATTGTTATTTAAATTAGGTTAACAGGCTAATCAGTAAAGCTTATACTCTGCTCGTAAATCTGCAAAGTGAGTCATTCTCTTTTTATCAACTGTTTTACAAAACTCCAAATTATTTTTCCAAAGTTATAATTACAGGGATTAAGTCTATGTAATCACCAAATTACAGCCGGTATGTGGGGTTTTGTATACATTACTTATTTCCCGTCACACTTGGACAAACGGGTGGCCAAGGGGTGATCTGACCACAGTCACAGACACCATTGGACAAATGGGCTAGCCAATGGATGGTCGAGTGACAAGTACTGTGGGTAGTTGGTTTGATATCAGAAACATTGTAATTCCCCTTAATACTGTAGATTATAACAAATGTGTCGTTTTCAGTAAACTGAATGATTCACTCAGTATTTCCCCGCTGACAAAACCTTTTTCAAACATGTTTCAGGTGATCTGGTATGAGCAAAGAAAAGTTTTGTGGAGCACTCCCAGCTTAGAAAAGTGGCTCAATGTAAATAAATAAATGAACATGTTTTGAAAATAAAGATTTCCCTGAGAAATCACATTATTGTAAATTTCGGGAATTTATCCCTAAATTATGAAACGGGCAGTTTAAATTATTGAAAGATCCTGTTTTAAAAAGACTTCCGCTGTCGCCTAAATTAAATACCACGGGGTTCCTGTCCCGCGGCTCCTGAAACGGGTCAAACCGGGTCGGGGGCCGTGACAGGAAAAGGTGGTATCAGAGCCACTGTTTTAAGCTTACTGATTAAGCTCATTGTTTTACTTAATTTAAGTTTATTGAAAGTTTTATTTGTCATTCTGTGAATATATGCTTATTAACTGATTAATTGTTAAAATTACAGTATGGGTAAACAAAAGATTTCTGCTATCTATCGCAAATTAGATAGTACACCTAAAGAACAGGGAACCTCTTCCTCCAAATCTCCCACCAATTTAGAAGAGGGAATCTTTGTTCGTAAGGCCAAATATGAAAACCCACTTACACCGGAGAAAAGGAATTCAATCCTTAGAAAAGGTCAAGAGAAAAAGAAACCCCGAACCAAGAGAGTGAGGTTTAACCCAGAAATTCAGGAAATTAATAATAATCCACCAGGGGAAAATAACTTAGATGAAAAATGGGCAAATCTGTATCTGCTCGCTACTGTAGCAGAAAGTGCAAACCTTTAAGCTTTAAACCTAGAAATATTTACTTCCCAGTAAATAAATAAATAGATCTGAGTGTGTTCTGTTTGCTGTTATGTTGTACAAACTGGTGTGCAATAAAAATGTTTATTTGTTAAGCTTTGTTCCAAAGTTTTAACTTAGCATTTTTGTGTATTTTGCATATATGCCGTACAGCATGAATGAGATGTCGGAAGCATTTCAGAACCTCAACCTCTATCCTGTGCCAATTGAAGTCTCCCACAACTTCACTGGTTACATTGCTGACATAGAGGAACCGCTAGAATTCCAAGCTCCACCGCTGGAAAAAGCAAAACCTAAAAAGAAGAGAAGATATGTAGGGTGGCGAAAGGTGCGCCGAAGGAAACCTAGGAGAATCCCTAAAATAGAAAACCCTGTGAGTGTGAGCAAGAGAAAAGAAATAGAAATTGGAGAAAGTTCCAAGCCAGCAGAAATAGGGATAGACCTAAAGCAAAAGGGAATAGAGATCGGAGAAAGCTCTAAACAGTCTGAGGAAATCACATTCCAGGACGAAATAGACCGCCTACTGGATAATTGTGATATTTTAGAGCCTATCAACGATAATCTCTTCTCTTATCCTGCTACAGCCCAATTCCCAATAAACCTAGGACCAGCTATTCCAGACCCACTAGTTCACACCCGACCATTAGGCCAAATGGAGGAATGGTGGACCAATGACTGGCAATTCCAAAATATAGTTAATAGTCCCTATAGTTTTCTCCCACAGTTTGATCCAGAACCTATCCCTAATCCGCCAATGAGCTATGAAAATTTAGCTGAACTACGTCAGTTTGGTGAAGAACTGATAGGCACCGGGAATAGGATCCGGGAAATGGGGGAGCAAATCTCTTGGAAGTACGACGAGAGGGAGCGTCGTTACTGAAACTACCAGTGAACCAAAAGATAGGAGAGGTTTGGAGAAGTTGTTTGTATTATAACTAATATAGTAAAACTGATTCTGTAAAATGGGCAATAAAACACTATAAGATAAAAATCGTGTATTGAAGCAGGTATAATATATGAAACAAAACAGAAGTCGAGGCATCGACAATTTTGGCTATGCTTGCATGTTATGCTGATCTATGTGTTTATCTGTGTATTTATCTGTGATTTTGGTATTAATAATTAGACACTAATAATTTTTATTAATACTAATTAGCAGATGGAAAACGCTAATAGTGAACCAGTTAATGAAGTAAATCAGTCTGAGCAAAATCAGGAAGATCAATATATAACTAGACAAGATATTGAACACTTTATTGCTCAAGGGATAGCTAATGCTATTCCAGAAATTGTGGCTGCTGTTCAGAAACCTGCCAACCCACAATTAATTCCTAGTAAACGTATTCCGGAAGATAACGGCAGTAACAGCTGATGTGTGTCGGTGTGTATATATTTTAGATATATATTTTAAGCCCCTTTTTACACTTTAAACCAAGTTTTAAATTTATAAAACACGATATTCACTAACACTAAACACACATATGGGCAAGTGCACCCATCGTGGACGTAGTATAGTGTTGGTAAGATACCGAGGTCGTCCAAGGACACAAGAGCTTTTAGTACCGGTTTATCCTCAACGTCTAATCAAATCAAAAAGTGAGTAAAATGTTTTAAACTAAGAAAAATAAAAACTAACTAAATGCTGAAAAATAAAAATAAAATAAAAACAGATAGACAAGATGAATCACTTGGATCCGACATGTGTATTAGTATAACCTTTGATTATTTTCGCACTTTTGCACTTGTTTAAGAGATTATCTTAGTTATTGTAGTAGGCCCCTCTTTTGAAGGCGACGTTACCCTCAACCCAGTAGTTTGAGTCAGCAAGGATACAATCCTAAAGGGTCGGATTATTGAAAGATAATGAATTAAGTTATTAATGCAAATTATGGTAGGCCCCGCTTTTGGCGGTGACGTTACCCTCGGCTAAGTAGTCTGAGTCAGCAGGGATACAGTCCTAAATAGCCGGGTTATAGTATTAATAGTAGTTAACTTATGAGGGGGTCAAAGAGTTTGGATCCCCGCCATCCAATACCTATGGGCATTGAAGGAGATCCTACTAAATTTGACCCAGGTCCCAAGCAGGACCTCTAAACGCTGAACAAGGGCAAGACCCTTACCAAACCGTTCCCTTAACCCCCGACCAGGTAGCCAACATACCTCCATATAGACCGTGAAGATATGAATGGTGAAAATCTTTTATTTTATATAGACAGTAAAATAATGCCAAGACACCACGGACAAACGATAAGGAAAGATCACCTTCAACATAAGTAACTAGTTATTAAAGTCATTAATACAAAACCAAATAAAAAGTGCAAAAGATTAAAAATAAAAAGTATTATACTAAACACTTGTCTTCACCAAGTGATGTAAGAGACTTAGGCAAACATGGCCTTGATTGTCAAGAACTCTTACGATCAATCTTGGATCCCGAGATGACTCACACACTCTACGATGGACAATGGATGATGGTGGTGGATGATGGTGTTATGGTGGTGGTGGGTGGTGGATGGAGTGTGAGAGAGGTGGTGTGCCAAGGGATGAGAGAGAATGAAACCAAGCTCCTCTATTTATAGGCTGAACAGAAGGCTGGACACGGCCCCGTGTCCGCTGGACACGGCCCCGTGCCCGTCTGACATTCTCTCTCTTCATTAATTGTAATTCGCAATTACAAATTAATGCGCCTGCTGTACTTTCACCACGCCCCCGTGCCCGCTGGACACGGCCCCGTGGTGGGCAATGGAAGCTTCTACTGGTTTGTCTTTTCTGCTGCTTCCTGGGCACGCCCCCGTGTTCACTGGACACGGGGCGTGTTCAGACTCTGTTTCTTCTCCTTTGCCTTGGGAGGTGCCGTTGAGGGTCCGGGAAGTCTACTTTTGTTCCTTTTCTTGTATTTATGGTAGAATTAGTTGTCTTTTTGCTTCTTTTGTGATTTTGAGCTCATTTCATCCTGAAAATATAAAAGGAAGACAAAAACACTCTTTTTCCAACATTAGTACTTAAAAAGGGTTAGTTTTATGCCTTAATTGATGTGATTTATATGTTGCATTTTACACACATCAACAGCATAAATGGAGGCGGCAATCATGACGATCATGATCCGCAACAGGCCCCACTCCCTAAGAGAATGAAAGCTGCAACGCCTGGTTGCACTTACAAAGAATTTCTTGCCTGTAAACCCGTAGAATTTGCAGGTAATGAAGGGGCAACTGCAACACTGCGTTGGTTAGAGAAAACCGAGGCAGTAATTGCAATAAATAAATGTGCTGAAGAAGATCAAGTGATGTATGCATCAAACTTGTTCAAAGAAGGGGCGCTAGAATGGTGGAACACGGTGCTACAAGCAAAAGGAAGAAGGGTGGCCTATGCAATGAATTGGGAAGAATTTAAGAGTCTTGTAGAAAGAAAATTCTGTCCCGAATACGAGAAGGAACAAATGGCAAACAAGTTCCTGAGTCATCGTATGTTAGGTGTAGACTGTCGAGGATATACTTCGACATTCTTCGAATATGCGAGAGTGGTACCTTCCCTGGCTTCGCCAGAACCGGTACTTATTTCCCGTTATATTTGGGGATTAATTGGAGAAATCCGTAACATCGTTAAAGCTGCGAGACCACGCACGATTGACGATGCTGTGGAATTAGCTAATACCTTAACCGATGAACTAGTCCGCACCAGAGAAGAAGATCGCAAGGTCCGCACCAGAGAAGAAGATCGCAAGAAGGAATTGGCTCAGAAGATTACCCAAGGATTTCGCGTGGGTAATAATAGCAATAAGTTCAAAAAGAGGGGAACAGGGCAATCCTCGTCACCTCCTTTCTGCAGAAATTGCAAAAAGAAACACTATGGACAGTGCAATATATTTTGCAACTTCTGCAAGGCGAAAGGACATCGGGAAGAAGACTGCAGAAGGAAAACAAAAGTTTGTTATAACTGCAGAGAAACAGGACACTTCCAGTCTGAATGTCCTAAGTTAGCTAAACCAGCAGACAGTAGAGCTAAAACGACAGAAGGAACTACTAAGAAAAATGCTCGCGCATTCCAACTGACCACTCAAGAAGCCGAACTCATTCCAGACGCGATAGCGGGTACATTCTTAGTGCCTAACGTCTATGCAAAAGTATTATTTGATTCTGGTGCAAACCAAAGTTTCATTAATACTGTATTCTGTCAAGCTCTTAACTTACCTCTAAATACCCTTAGGCAGATCTTTACTGGTGAAACGGCAGATGAAAATTCTGTCAACATAGACAAGGTTTTACAAGAAGTAAAGATAGAATTGTTAGGTCATAAGTTTTCTGCAAACCTGTTACCTATGAATTTAGCTGGATTCGATGTAGTGTTAGCAATGGATTGGTTAATAGCCAACCATGCTCGAATCCTGTGTGATAAGAATTCCGTAGAAATCCGTACTCCCACAGGAGAAGTAATTCTAATTACAGGAGATAGACCTCGGAAGCCACTGAAATTCATTTCAGTAATGAAATTAGCTAGTTATTCAAGGAAACAAGAAATGGTGTATATGATTTCTGTAATCATTAACACTAAAAGTAAGGAACTCCAGGACATCCCTATAGTTTCAGAATACCCAGATGTTTTTCCGGAAGAATTACCTGGTTTACCACCTGATAGGGAAGTAGAGTTTAGAATTCATTTGATTCCAGGTACTATACCAATAGCTAAGACACCTTATCGATTAGCACCTACTGAAATGCTAGAATTGAAACAACAATTAGATGAATTACTAAGCAAAGGATTCATACAACCTAGTTCATCCCCTTGGGGTGCACCAGTGTTGTTTGTGAAAAAGAAAGATGGATCAATGAGGATGTGTATCGATTATAGGGAATTGAATAAAGTTACAATTAAGAATCGATACCCATTACCTAGGATTGATGATCTTTTTGATCAATTGCAAGGAGCTAGGTATTTCTCTAAGATAGATTTAAGATCTGGGTATCACCAATTGAAAGTACAAGAGGAGGACATACCTAAAACTGCTTTCAGAACTAGGTATGGTCATTATGAGTTTACAGTCATGCCCTTTGGATTAACAAATGCTCCAGCTGCATTTATGGACATGATGAATAGAATCTGTAAACCATACTTGGATAAACTTGTAATTGTGTTCATTGACGATATACTCATTTATTCCAAAAGTCAGGAGGAACATTGTGAGCACTTGCATGCACTCTTAACCTTGTTAAGAAAGGAAAAGCTTTATGCCAAATTCTCGAAGTGTGAATTCTGGCTACAAGAAGTGCAATTTTTAGGTCATATGGTGAATCACGAAGGAATTCACGTAGATCCTGCTAAAATAGAAGCAATCACGAATTGGAAAGCTCCACGAACGGCTATGGAAGTTAGAAGTTTTCTAGGATTAGCTGGATATTATAGACAATTTATTAAAGATTTCTCTAGGATAGCTGTACCTTTAACTAAGCTAACCTGTAAAGCCGTTAAGTTTGAATGGGGATCTAGACAAGAGGAAGCTTTTAGGATTCTAAAGCACAAATTGACAAATGCTCCAATTTTAGCCTTACCCGAAGGAACTGAGGATTTTGAAGTATACTGTGATGCTTCAAAATTAGGATATGGAAGTGTGTTGATGCAACGCAAAAAGGTAATTGCGTATTCCTCTAGGCAATTGAAAAAGCACGAAGAAAATTATACAACTCATGATCTAGAGTTAGGAGCCATAATTTTCGCCCTTAAGATTTGGAGACATTATCTGTATGGAAGTAAGTTTACTATCTATACGGACCATAAGAGCTTAAGGTATATATTTGGGCAAAAAGAGTTAAATATGAGGCAAAGAAGGTGGATGGAAATCTTAAGTGATTACGACTGTGATATTCAGTATCACGAAGGAAAGGCAAACGTAGTCGCAGACGCCTTAAGTCGTAAATATCATGAAAAGCAAAAGCGAGTCCGTGCTCTTAGGTTAAATCTACAATTAGATTTAATGGAACAAATAAAGGAAGTTCAAGAAACGGCAATCAAGGACGATGCCGAAGGAATGAAAGGTTACCTAAAGGAATTAGAACAAGGAAAAGATGGAATTTGGAGATTCCACAAGAAACGAATTTGGGTACCTAAGCAAGGAAAATTAAGAAATAAGATTTTAGAAGAATCTCATAAATCTAGGTATACTGTACATCCAGGAAATAATAAGATGTACCAGGATTTAAGAAATAATTTTTGGTGGATAGGAATGAAAAAGGATATAGCCGAATACGTATCTAAGTGTTTAACCTGTTCACAAGTTAAAGCCGAACATCAGAAACCTTCAGGACTACTACAACACTTAGAAATGCCTGTATGGAAATGGGAACTCATAACAATGGATTTTGTTACTAAGTTACCCAAAACCAGAAAAGGTAATGATGCTATTTGGGTAATTGTGGATCGATTAACCAAATCAGCTCATTTTCTACCAATGAAGGAAACCTTTAGCATGGAAAGGTTAGCCAAGTTGTATGTAGATGAAGTAGTATCCTTACATGGAGTCCCACTCTCCATTGTATCGGATAGAGATAGTCGTTTTACTTCCCGTTTCTGGACAAGTTTCCAAGAAGCAATGGGAACTCGACTTAATTTAAGTACCGCATATCATCCTCAAACGGACGGACAAAGTGAAAGGACGATACAAACCCTGGAAGACATGCTCCGAGCATGTGTAATTGACTTTGGTGGTAATTGGGATAGCCATTTACCATTAATTGAATTCTCCTATAACAATAGTTATCATTCGAGCATCGAAGCTGCTCTATTCGAAGCACTGTATGGACGCAAGTGCAGAACTCCCGTATGTTGGGCAGAAATAGGAGAAAGTCAATTATCGGGTCCAGAGATTGTGCAAGAAACTACTGACAAGATATCGCAAATCAAGGAAAGACTGAAGACTGCTAGAGATCGTCAGAAGAGCTATGCAGACAATCGCCGCAAGCCGTTAGAATTCCAAGTCGGAGACAAAGTACTATTGAAAGTTTCTCCTTGGAAAGGAGTAGTACGATTCGGTAAGAAAGGAAAACTGAGTCCCAGATATGTTGGACCATTCCCAGTGATCCAACGAATAGGACCAGTAGCCTATCGTTTACAACTACCAGAAGAGTTAGCTTGGTCAAAGTCAAATGGGAATCCAAGAGAGGACTAGAATATACTTGGGAACTGGAATCAGAGATGAAGCGAAAGTACCCTCATCTATTTCAGTAAATCTCGAGGATGAGATTTTTCTCAAGGTGGGGAGGATGTAACAACTGCCACTAAAATCAATAATTAGGACAATAATTAGTCAATAAGAAAACCCTAATTGAGACACCCAAGTAATTCTGCACTAGTCCTAAAATTTTCAGAACAATCAGAATCAGGATCAGGGCCCCTAAAACTCGAGGGGGGCAAACCCTAGTCTAATATTTATCTAAAATGAACGTTGCATAATTCTGATTTGTTGAAAAGTTGAGTCACCCAAGCTACAACCGAGTCTAGGCAGCCTATGAATTAGACTGCTTAGCTTACGGACCGTAAAGGTTCGGGCTTACGGTCCGTAAGGGAGCCTCAAAACTTGCTATAAATAGCCGACATTGGCACTCACCTGTAGAAGTTAAAACGACGTAAATTTGCTGTCTGTACGTCGAATTATAGCCATTATACCACAATAAACACACACACGATCACGAGGTGCTGCCGCAATCAGGGTAATAACTCGATCGCTATTACGATTCAACGTCCGATCGATTATAACTATCCAACGATTGTCCGAGTGCTGCTCAAATTGAGCTTGTACTTTGTTATTCATTGTGATTTCAACTTGAATGTTTGAGTGCTGTTCGAATTCGGACTATGCTCTGTCATTCGTTGTGAATTCATTGATTGTTAAGTATCGCACTTGATAATAGTTGTGAGGGTTTAATCTCGTGAATTGACGTAACTGCTGAATTAGTTACTAATCCCGTTTGTGTGTGCATTGTTATTTAAATTAGGTTAACAGGCTAATCAGTAAAGCTTATACTCTGCTCGTAAATCTGCAAAGTGAGTCATTCTCTTTTTATCAACTGTTTTACAAAACTCCAAATTATTTTTCCAAAGTTATAATTACAGGGATTAAGTCTATGTAATCACCAAATTACAGCCGGTATGTGGGGTTTTGTATACATTACTTATTTCCCGTCACACTTGGACAAACGGGTGGCCAAGGGGTGATCTGACCACAGTCACAGACACCATTGGACAAATGGGCTAGCCAATGGATGGTCGAGTGACAAGTACTGTGGGTAGTTGGTTTGATATCAGAAACATTGTAATTCCCCTTAATACTGTAGATTATAACAAATGTGTCGTTTTCAGTAAACTGAATGATTCACTCAGTATTTCCCCGCTGACAAAACCTTTTTCAAACATGTTTCAGGTGATCTGGTATGAGCAAAGAAAAGTGCCGTGGAGCACTCCCAGCTTAGAAAAGTGGCTCAATGTAAATAAATAAATGAACATGTTTTGAAAATAAAGATTTCCCTGAGAAATCACATTATTGTAAATTTCGGGAATTTATCCCTAAATTATGAAACGGGCAGTTTAAATTATTGAAAGATCCTGTTTTAAAAAGACTTCTGCTGTCGCCTAAATTAAATACCACGGGGTTCCTGTCCCGCGGCTCCTGAAACGGGTCAAACCGGGTCGGGGGCCGTGACAATATTTCATGTTATGTTTTGCAGCGAAACACATACATATTCTTCTATCAATTTCAGTAATTACATCCAAATTGATTTTATCTAGATTTCCTAAATTCAAATCATCTAGATTTCCTTTAATTTTATTCATCAATATTTTCTTCTTATCAAAATTTTCATAACTATGCTTTTGAAGTTTACTGATGAAATCAGATGGATGTAATTTTGAAAATTTTGGTTCTTGTTTTAATTTCTTTAAAACATCATCCCATTCGGCAGGTAAAGCGTCTGCAAACTTTGATATTTTTTCAGTATCTGTCAATTTTATTCCAAACGATTTTAACTTGTCCATCAAGTAATCAAATCTCCTTTCCATCTCTTTCACGGTCTCATCCTTTTGACATGCAAACCTTTCAAGTCTAAGACTCCAAATCTTCTTATCATCTTGTTCATATATTCTCGTTTGATACCAACCATATCTATTTAACCTTTCAACAAACTCTTTCTCCTGTTCATCAAACATTTCTGCCATATTTCAAATAATCCCGACAAATATTCAAAACTGTCACAAAAGCGAAATCTCCTGATTGTCACAAAAAGCGGAATCCTAGGATGACACAAAAGTGAAACACTAAGTGCCACTGGAGCGAAACCACTAATTGTCTCTTGGAGCGAAACCAGATGTGACAATATAAGCGAAACCACTATCTTGACTAAAAAGCGAAACCACTTGATTTGTCACAAGAGCGGAACCTTCTGTCCAAATAAGCAAAACCTTAAGACTGTTCAAATAAGCGAAACCTCGTGAACCTTATGAGCGAAACCTACTGTAGTTCACAAGAGCGGAACCACTAGTTGTTTCTTGAAGCGAAACCTCAATTGAACAGATAAGCGAAACTAAGTTTGACCGGATAAGCGAAACCCAATTTGGAGCGAAACCTCTCACCTTTTTGACACAAAAGTGAAACCAGATGTCCAAATGAGCGAAACTATCATACAATTTGGAGCGAAACCTCTTTAATTTGTGACAGAAAAGCGAAACCAGGTGTCCATACAAGCGAAACTATCATATGTCTAAATAAGCGGAACCAAGTTCGAAGGTAATTTCACCCATATTTAGTCCAAATTTCAGTGTCAAACTTTCAAGGGTTTGTCTATGTCCAATTGTCTACAGTCTGTGATATTTTGAGCGGATTCCGACCGTAAAATCTCTCTGAAATTATGAAAGAAGGTGTAGAAATCAGAATTTTTGAGCGAAAACGAGCCAAACAGTAAGAACTCTTCCTTCTGAGCTCTGATACCACTTGTAGGAACGTTATGCGACCTGACGAGTCGATCAGAAGAGTGCTCAGACTGAATCAGAGGCGGAATTCATTGATTCAGTCTTTGTTTAGCTTGATTTCACTATTAACTACTGATTGTATTGATTTCACAGCAATTACAACTCAGTCTTCACACCGGCAGCACCTCGGCGTGGAATTCGGAAAGGTTACAAATGATTTCGCTTTAAGGGTATTTATAGTGAAGAGGTTTCACTTATACGTACACGTCCACAAAAGCGGAACCTCAAGTGTACATAAAAGCGGAACCTTAATGACCAAATAAGCGAAACCTCCCTTAAAGACCCTATAAGCGAAACCTCTACCTAAAACACATACATTCTCCTATTTTCTCGTATATCGTGCCCTAATCTATACAATACAATGTACGACTCGATACAAGACGAAGTCGACAGATGTAGTGCACCAACATCACCTGTATGTACCATCAGGCTGCTTTAAGGCTGCATTCAGGAAATATGAAGCAGCAAGGCATCTGCGGAGCGGAAGCATGTCATCTCCACATGAAGATATCTTAAGTCCCATTCGTTCTACATTTTCCAGTTGACTACAAGAAACCAACAAATAATCATTATGCATCCTGACCAACTTGTAAAAGTATAAGCATATCAGAACTTGGATACTGACATATTTACCCACCTATAAGTTATAATATCATATATACTCATTATGACATGTATACAATATACCCTTGGCTAAACTATATGAGTCATATTATAAATTTAACTAATGAAATGGGCAAATATGAAATTTTAAGTACCTTGAACGTGTATATTTGATATTGATTTATTTTGTTGGGTGAATAAGATATTAGGCAAGTTTATGAAACTGCCCCCTTTTTTCATTCATCATAAAATTCCAAATGGTATTATACATTAGTTAATTGTGTTTCTTAATTAGAGAATATAGATATACGAGAATTAATGAACTTGTAAATGTCACGAGCATGCTTTAATGAACGATTATTAATGAAGTTATCCTTGCACCATTTCCTCAAGTTCTTTTCAGCCTTCTCGTTACCATTCTCTGTCTTGTTCTTCTCCAAAAACTCAATAGAAGCACGATACACGTTAACTAACGTCAAATCGTCTCCCTCTGGGCTTGAGAAAGATTTAATGATAGTCCGTGACTGCCAAAAAATATCAGTTAATATCTTCAGCTTACTAAAAATCCATCATAACTGAAAGTGGTGCATACCTCTTCTAACTTGTCACGAGGAACATAAAAGATGGACTCCACTGGTAGCATCGAGACAACAATCAACATTTCTTCCAAACAATCAAACTGGCTGGCTAAAATTAGTGCCTTTGAATCATTTGGTTCCAATGGAAGATGCGCCATTTGATGTCCAATTGGATCTGACAATTTCTTTTCATCTGTCAATGCTCCTAACAAGTACAATAATTCCAGTGATCTGATAACATCCATCCTGTATTTGTAAAAATATTTAGTTTTTTTCCCTCGTCCACAAAATATGCAGAAAAAGAAGTAAAACTTTACCTGTCAGGTTTCTCCATGAAGTCAAAGCCGATTATATCATCAACGCCAAGAGCACTAAGTTTCAAAATAACATTTGAAAGATTGCATCGTTTGATCTCTGGCACTGTGGAATCATCAAGTCCCTCAAATCTGCTTTCTGGATAAAGACGATAGCACTTCCCAGGTCCTTCACGCCCTGCACGTCCACTGCAACATTACACAAAAAATTAAAACTCAAATCACATTCCCATCATTTACACACAACATAGTTTAATGCGCCTGGTTTACCTTCTTTGAAGAGCTTGAGCTTTCGAAGTTTTAACAACAATCAAAGATTCGATCCCACTGTCAGGAGAGTAACTGCGCACTTTTACCAATCCAGGATCAATAACATACTTGACTCCTGGTATTGTTACTGATGTTTCAGCAATGTTTGTTGCCAGTATAACCTACCAATAACAACACCCAAAAATCAACTCCATGATCAGACGACCAAGTACAAATATGTTTGATCGTATAAAACATCACAAGTGTTTTCCTTTCTGAACCCAACTAGAGCAGGTGTGAAAACTTTCATTTGCTTCTCCGATGGAAGAGAAGAGAACAATGGATAAATTAAGAGTTTCTGATTGGCTTCCGGCAATTTCTTGAGATTTTCCCGCACAAGACCCTCAATGGATTCAATCTCTTCTTGACCAGATAAAAAAAAACAAGTATATCACCAGGCCCTTCCTCCATATGTATCTAAAAAGACGGAAAATGGTCAAGAACTAGAATTTGTGAGCTATTCAAGATCGGCTCGCAAAAAGCTCAAACCAAGCCGAGCTTGCACTTGAGCCTAAATTGGAAAAAAAAATGAAAGAAGTCGAGCAAAAACCTGAAATATGGTAACTAAAGCAGCATCCAAACAGTCTGTCTCAGGTTGCGCGGTATAAAGGATATCCACAGGAAATTGCCACCCCATTACATGAACAGCTTTTGCACCACCAAAATACTCAGAGAACCCACGCGCATCCAAACTAGCAGACATGATAATTAACTTCAACGGATTTAACTTGCGAACCTCGTTAGATTTTTCTTTCGCATTGTTGTCCTTCTTCAAGTGATCATAATTACCCGATGCCCCGTTAGAATTTTGAGATCTCTTCTTTTGTACATCTTTAAGCAACCTAGCAACACGTCCGTTTGAACTGTCCTTTCATGAGCTTCATCAACGACTATAACCGAGTACCTTGAAAGCTTAGGGTCCAAAAGTGCCTCCCTGTGAGCATACGAATGAAGTGTAAATTATTTGAATAATAATAATAATAACAATAATAATAATAAGAACAACAACAATAATAATAATAATAATAATAATAATAATAATAATAATAATAATAATAATAATAATAATAATAATAATAATAATATGTTATATGTTAACCTCAATAGCAGTCCATCTGTCATGTACTTAATCCTGGTTGAAGTGGAGGTCACATCCTCAAACCTAATGGAGTAGCCAACTTGCTGGCCCAATTCAACACAACGTTCTTCAGCTACACGTTTTGCAACAGTTACCACAGCAACACGTCTTGGTTGAGTGATTCCAATTATTCCTCCATTCTGACAAAATCCCCCGTTATACAAATATTGGGACAATTCTGTCACAACAATATGGAACGTTTAGCCATAACTTCAATTTTCAACGAAATCTATTATGGTTTGCACTCTTATGTTCCTTTCATTCTTTCTTATATTAAATGAACTTTAATAACCCCTTAACATGTCAAACTGAATCTGCCAGGTGTTTTTCCTATCTCTTTGGCATTCTTATCATGGGAAACATACTATGAACATATGCATTGCAAGACTGCATCCAGTGAAACACGCAAACATATGTACAATAAATAAAGCCAAATCAGAAACCTAAAAGCAAGGATGGTGAAAACTTACGTGTTGTCTTCCCACTTCCCGTTTCACCGACAATTATCAAGGTATCATTTTTCCAAACCTCTTCTACAAGCCTTTTCTCAACTATGCAGATTAAAAAAATTATCAATAAGCAAAGCTTAACATTGTACACAGAGAAAACGTATAGCATACACCAAAGTTAGGGGTCAAGTGTCAATTCTAATCAGCTTACAGCAGCAATGAAAACTTTTCATAAACATTTAGAAGACGAGAAACGTTAAACTTCAAACCAAAAAAGATTAACAAAATACAAACAAGACAAAAATATCCAGCTGATCTCAAAAAAAAAAAAAACCCTTTAAATATGATTTTTTGAATGTCAATCTAAGCTTCCAATAACAAAATGAAGCGTTGTAACATCAAAAAGCAATTGCTATCTATCAATATGCGTTAAAAAGTTAAGCAATATCTACATACCTGAAGCGATGGGCAAAGATCTTCTCTGTTGCTCAATCTTCCGCCGCCTGAGAGAATATTAGTTGAGCAATTAGAGTGTGAATGATACGGATGTGTTTGTAAAATAAACCGGGCAAAGAAGTCAGACTTCTGATCGGCATTGATTAAGCGTTGAGGCTGATTGGTGGCGTTGTTGTTTGAATTAAAGTTTCTTTTGTCTCCTGTTGGCATCCCTCCCTGAGCAAATGGTGGTTTGGGGAACTAGCAAAACGGAAGCAGGGCAACAGGGTCATTTTGGTTCGGGGCGTTTATAAACACAATTACATCCCAAGTTGGGTGGAGGAAGTAAACAACAAATTTGTAGATTCCTCAACTGGGTTATGTAAATCTTTGTTAAAAACTTAAAACTACGACATCGAAATCGGTATGAGTACTTCAAAACGAAGAGATGTAAACAAATTTAGACATATTCAATTTTCAATATATGAAGACAGACAGTAAGGTATAATATTCAAGAAATTGGATTAGCCGGATAGGTAAGTTGTACCTGGTGTGCGAGAAGAGAGGTTGAAACCAAAAACCAGAAAGAAATCGTTGCCGGCTACTAGAGGGGTTTTGGGGGCAGGGTTTATAAACACTTACATGAAATAGACCCGACACGTTCTTTTAATTCAAAAATAAATACATGTGTTTAGACGGTGAATAAAAAACATCCGGAAAATGTTTTTTTTTTCATGTTCTGTATGACTAATGTAATATTATACGAGCCACACATTAATTTTGGGTGTGCTTTTATAAATAAGAAAGCTTTATACCGTATATCTATATGACCTGTATATTTACATTTTTTTCATTAGTTTAATAAATTCTAAACAAAAACTTATAACGAGTTTATGTCCAAAAATTTTTGAAAATACATATACGAGTTATGTATACTTTTGATATCTTTAATATTTAATCTATCTATATATCTAACTATATATAAAAGGAGAAGTAGAGCTGATGTAACTTTACATACGTGTCAACTAACTAGACATGCCACGTAGGTTTTGCTGATGTCATAAATAACAACTTAAAATGTTAATATATTCTATATATTTTTTTTCTAATCCAATGTAAATATATATAATATATGTGTGTGTTTTAGAGATAATTGATATTGGGGGGAAATTTGAACTGCATGGGGAAGTGGTTTTTGCATTTAATGTTTCTGAACACCATCATCATAAGCTCCCCAACTTCCTCTCAACTCTTCTTATCATATATCACTCTCGAAGTCATTCTGTCACACACACAAACGCACTCTCTTCTTCTTCTTTAGGCACTTTTTTTCTTCAGATTTTAGGGCTGCATCTAGACGGAGACGTCAAAATCAGTTATGTTTGAAGGCGGAGGATCGTCCCTTTCTCTAAGTTTCATTGATGATTTCAATCCTTTGAAAGATATGTGGAATCTAAAGGCTCGAATCATCAGAAAATGCACACATGTGTTTCGGATGGATCTGATCTTGCTAGATGAGAAGGTATTTACTTTTTTAACTTTCTTTTTCATGAGTATTGTTTATAGTTTTGTGTAGTGGTACGAGTTACGGTTTGGATACATTAGCACTTTATTTCCGTAATTTTATATTTCACGTCTATTGTTTGTTGTTTGGATTATGATATTAGGGTTTTTAACTTTGTAATGTATTCTGATATTAGGGTTTTTTTCGTACATTTCAGGGTTGTAAGATTCAGGCTGGTATCAAGGGCCCTTTGATACCTTATTTTGACCCCCCAACTTCAGGAAGATTTGGTTGTTGTTTTGTCCAGGTTTGGTGTTGGTGAAAACCTGGACCCATACAAAGTTGTGAATCATGCTTATAACATTAACTTTTATCTTGTACAATTGTTAGACCTCCTTTTGGTTGGGAAGGTGTTGAATACGGTTTTAAGTTGATCTCACATTCACTTATTGACAAAGGAGAATGCAAAGGCCTTTTGCCTGTTGGTATGTATTTTGTTTAGTTGCAGTTCTTATAACGGTTCCTTATTATTTTTGAGCTTGTAAATCATATGCAAGTGAATGTCCTTATTTTATTGCAGATGTTGCAGGTACTGTCGCTTGGTGTGGTGATATGGACATGTATGGAAAACCTCCTAAAGAAAGAAAAAGGATGAACTTTGAACTCGAAGATGTGGAGTAAGTATTTTTTTTGTTTTATATATTTATTATGTGTTATATTTGTGTGAAAACATAGTTGTTTTTCAAGAAATCCAGTTCCTTTCTTAACTTTGTTGACCATGAATATTGTTTAGACTTTTATGCTTTGTATGCCTTATTGTTTGTATACATTTTGCAAGGTGATTTGCATTTTTAATTTCATGGGTATTATTTATCTACATGTCGGTTCATCCATCCGAAATTATTTGTGTTATTTGAATTTAAATGATTTGCATTTATTAAAAATGATTTGTATTTATTTGTCTTCTTTGCAATTAATACAACAATTAGAAAATGATTTGTATTTATTATAAGCAATCATCCGGTTGTGATTGTATTTTTGAGATTTGTAAGAGAATTGGTATTTATTTGTAACAGGATTGGTGTCAATTCTAATCAGCTTACAGCACCAATGAAAACTTTTCATAAACATTTAGAAGACGAGAAACATTGAACTTCAAACCAAAAAAGATTAACAAAACACAAACATGACAAAAAAAATCCAGCTGGTCTAAAAAAAAACCCTTGAATATGATTTTTTGAATGTCAATCTAAGCTTCCAATAACAAATAAGTGTTGTAACATCTAAAGGCAATTTCTATCTATCAATATGCGTTAAAAAGTTGAGCAATATCTACATACCTGAAGCGATGGGCAAAGATCTTCTCTGTTGCTCAATCATCCGCCGCCTAAGAGAATATTAGTTGAGCAATTAGAGTGTGAATGATACGTATGTGTTTGTAAAAAAAACCTGGCAAAGAAGTCAGACTTCTGATCGGCATTGATAAAGCATTGAGGCTGATTGGTGGTGGTGTTGTTTGAATTAAAGTTTCTTTTGTCTCCTGTCGGCATCCCTCCCTGAGCAAATGGTGGTTTGGGGGCCTTGCAAAATGGAGGCAGAGCAACAGGGTCATTTTGGTTGGGGGGGTTTATATACACAATTACATCCCAAATTAGGTGGAGGAAGTAAACAAAAAATTTGTAGATTCCTCAACTGGGTTATGTAAATCTTTGTTAAAAACTTTAAACTACGACATCAAAATCGGTGTGAGTACTTCAAAACGAAGAGATGTAAACAAATTTAGACATATTCAATTTTCAATATATGAAGAGAGACAATAAGGTATAATATTCAAGAAATTGGATTAGCCGAATAGGTAAGTTGTACCTGGTGTGCGAGAAAAGAGGTTGAAACCAAAAACCAGAAAGAAATCTTTGCCGGCTACTAGAGGGGTTTTGGGGGCAGGGTTTATAAACACTTACTTGAAACAGACCCGACACGTTCTTTTAATTCGAAAATAAATACATGTGTTTAGACGGTGAATAAAAAACATCCGGAAAATGTTTTTTTTTTCATGTTCTGTATGACTCATGTAATGTTATACGAGCCACACATTAATTTTGGGTGTGCTTTTATAAATAAGAAAGGTTTATACCGTATATCTATACGACCTGTATATTTACATTTTTTTCATTAGTTTAATAAATTCTAAACAAAAACTTATAAGGAGTTTATGTCCAAAAATTTTTGAAAATACATATACGAGTTATGTATACTTTTGATATCTTTAATATTTAATCTATCTATATATCTAACTATATATAAAAGGAGAAGTAGAGCTGATGTAACTTTACATACGTCTCAACTAACTAGACATGCCACGTAGGTTTTGCTGATGTCATAAATAACAACTTAAAATGTTAATATATTCTATCTATTTTTTTTCTAATCCAATGTAAATATATATATATATATATATATATATATCTGTATAATATATGTGTGTGTTTTAGAGATAATTGATATTGGGGGGAAATTTGAACTGCATGGGGAAGTGGTTTTTGCATTTAATGTTTCTGAACACCATCATCATAAGCTCCCCAACTTCCTCTCAACTCTTCTTATCATATATCACTCTCGAAGTCATTCACTCACACACACAAACGCACTCTCTTCTTCTTCTTTAGGTGCTTTTTTTCTTCAGTTTTTAGGGCTGCATCTAGACGGAGATGTCAAAATCAGTTATGTTTGAAGGCGGAGGATCGTCCCTTTCTCTAAGTTTCATCGATGATTTCAATCCTACGAAAGATATGTGGAATCTAAAGGCTCGAATCATCAGAAAATGGACGCATGTGTTTCAGATGGATCTGATCTTGCTGGATGAGAAGGTATTTACCTTTTTAACTTTCTTTTTCATGAGTATTGTTTATAGTTTTGTGTAGTGGTACGAGTTAGGGTTTGGATACATTAGCACTTTATTTCCGTAATTTTATATTTCACGTCTATTGTTTGCTGTTTGGATTATGATATTAGGGTTTTTAACTTTGTAATGTATTATGATATTAGGGTTTTTTTTCATACATTTCAGGGTTGTAATATTCAGGCTGGTATCAAGGGCCCTTTGATACCTTATTTTGACTCCTAACTTCAGGAAGATTCGGTTGTTGTTTTGTCCAGGTTTGGTGTTGGTGAAAACCTGGACCCACACAAAGTTGTGAATCATGCTTATAAGATTAACTTTTATCTTGTACAATTGTTAGACTTGCTTTTGGTTGGGAAGGTGTTGAATACGGTTTTAAGTTGACCTCACATTCACTTATTGACAAAGGAGAATGCAAAGGCCTTTTGACTGTTGGTATGTATTTTGTTTAGTTGCAGTTCTTATAACGTTTCCTTATTATTTTTGAGCTTGTAAATCATATGCAAGTGATCGTCCTTATTTTATTGCAGATGTTGCAGGTATAGTCGTTTGGTGTGGTGATATGGACATATATGGAAAACCTCCTGAAGAAAGAAAAAGGATGAACTTTGAACTCGAAGATATGGAGTAAGTATTTTTCTTTGTTTTATCTATTTATTATGTGTTATATTTATGTGAAAGTGTATTTGTTTTTCAAGAAATTCAGTTCCTTTCTTAACTTTGTTGACCATGAATATTGTTTAGACTTTTGTGCTTTGTATGCCTTATTGTTTGTATACATTTTGCAAGGTGATTTGCATTTTTAATTTCATGTGTATTATTTATCTACATGTAGGTTCATCCATCAGAAATTATTTGTGTTATTTGGATTTAAATGAATTGCATTTATTAAAAATGATTTGTATTTATTTGTCTTCTTTGCAATTAATACAACAATTAGAAAATGATTTGTATTTATTACAAGCAATCATCCAGTTATGAATGTATTTTTGAGATTTGTATTTATTAGAAAATGATTTGTATTTATTAAAAATGATTTGTATTTATTAGAAAATGATTTGCATTTATTAAAAATGATTTGTATTTATTAGAAAATGATTTGTATTTATTAATACAACATTGAACTTCAAACCAAAAAAGATTAACAAAACACAAACAAGACAAAAAAAATCCAGCTATGATTTTTTGAATGTCAATCTAAGCTTCCAATAACAAATAAGTGTTGTAACATCTAAAGGAAATTGCTATCTATCAATATGGTTAAAAAGTTGAGCAATATCTACATACCTGAAGCGCCTGAGAGAATATTAGTTGAGCAATTAGAGTGTGAATGATACGTATGTGTTTGTAAAAAAAACTTAGCAAAGAAGTCAGACTTCTGATCGGCATTGATTAAGCGTTGAGGCTGATTGGTGGTGGTGTTGTTTGAATTAAAGTTTCTTTTGTCTCCTGTCGGCATCCCTCCCTAAGCAAATGGTGGTTTGAGGGCCTAGCAAAACGGAGGCAGGGAAACAGGGTCATTTTGGTTCGGGGGGTTTATAAACACAATTACATCCCAAATTAGGTGGAGGAAGTAAACAACAAATTTGGAGATTCCTCAACTGGGTTATGTAAATCTTTGTTAAAAACTTAAAACTACGACATCGAAATCGATGTGAGTACTTCAAAACGAAGAGATGTAAACAAATTTAGACATATTCAATTTTCAATATATGAAGACAGACAGTAAGGTATATTATTCAAGAAATTGGATTAGCCGAATATGTAAGTTGTACCTGGTGTGCGAGAAGAGAGGTTGAAACCAAAAACCAGAAAGAAATCGTTGCCGGCTACTAGAGGGGTTTTGGGGGCAGGGTTTATAAACACTTACATGAAACAGACCCTACACGTTCTTTTAATTCGAAAATAAATACATGTGTTTAGACGGTGAATAAAAAACATCCGAAAAATGTTTTTTTTTTCATGTTCTGTATGACTCGTGTAATGTTATACGAGCCACACATTAATTTTGGGTGTGCTTTTATAAATAAGAAAGCTTTATACCGTATATCTATACGACCTGTTGTTAGGATCTGTGGCTCTAATGGTTGTGCTTGTTTGTATGATTGAACAGACAAAATAGAAATTTACAGAGTTTAAGTGCAGCGGAAATGAATAACAAACTTTGTAAGCACAATCAAAGGAGAATATGGTTTGATAAACAATTGCCTTTTCATAGAGTCGGAAGATTGCAATCAAAGCAAAAGATTACAATGCAAGCTTACAAACTAAACTCCCTCTCAGCCTGATACCCCAGGGTTGGTTGCATAAGATGAATGGATTGAATTGAGGAGAAGAACTCACTCAAAACGATCAAGTATAACAGTACAGAGTACTGTTATATTCATAGGCAAACCAAACCACTGATGTACCTCAGCTGACGTCACCATGAAAGTGACATCTAACAGCCTAACAACCTGTAAACACTGTTCTATACAAACTACTGATGTCTAACAACTGGTTGATAATAAAATACAAAACATGAGTAAACTACTGATTCACTTTCCACTGTTGTAACCTAAGCACTGATGTTGATAATCAGTGCTTTCTTCAAAGGTGCCTTGAATGGGCAGTGCTTGTGTCTTCAGCAGTACTTAAGAGACAGCAGTAGATAGAGCGTTAGTGTTTGCCTTTTAGCAGTCTTTAGTGTTTCATCAGTGTTTTGGTTCATCAGTTGTTCTTCTGAGCAGGACTTAGAGTGTATCAGCTGATAGATAACCACTGTCAAGGGGAAAGCTTAATGTAAACGTCTGCTTATTGAGAATCCACTGTTGTGAACCGGTTTTGGCTTTCATTATCTGTTCCTCTGGTAGGGTTCAATCCCAACAATCTCCCCCTGGAACAGATAATGCCAAAACTTTTCATTATTCTGGATCTTTATTTCTCATCAGAAGTTCCCTTGCTTTTCTTTTAAAATCTTCTTCAAAATCTTTGGAACTTGTGTCATCCTCATCCCTGCACAGTGTAAGTTCAAGTAGATCCTGCAGATCTTCAACACTAAGGCCAAGTGCTTCTTTCCTTGATATGTACTTCACTTCACCATTGGTTCTGAACAAAGTCAATACGTGGGTCTTTTGATTAGAGAGCCACTTTAGTATTTTTAAACCAAATGGGTTTCTTGGGAGAGATTTATTTTCTGATGAGCTTGAAGTTTTTGGGCTTAAGAAAAAGTGTAAAGCAGTATCATGAGCTTCAGATACTCGTGTGCACGCCTTTTCTATAATTTCATTAGCTGCAGCTATGTCTGCTTCAACTTCTTTGTCAATCAGCTCTTGTCACTGTTGTTGATCAAGTTCACTATTTGTGATATCTGCTGATGATGATTGGCTCATAACCTTTTTGGCAAGGTCTTGTAGCTTTGCTAATTTTTCTTTATCTGAAGCCATTTTCTTGATGGCTTCTTCAAACTGATCAGTTTCCTTTTCTTGTTCTTCTCCAGCAGTCAGTCTTTCCCTCTTTTCTTTTCTCAACTTTGTGACAGAGGCTTCTGCTGCGTTGATCAGTGTTTCAAAAGTCTTGATCTGCTCCTTTAGCTTTTTGTAGTCAGACTTTTTAGGAGTGTCAGAGACTTTCATCCTCCTTTTCTCAAGCCTTTTATAAGCTTCATCTGTTTGTTGCTTAGTCCATTTTGCTATGGCTTCTGCAGTATCCACCTTTGCATCCACCAACTCCTGCTTCTTTCTTCTATACTCAGAAGTAAGATCAGCTATGAATTTCTTGTATTTGTTCCAATTTGGAGCTGTCTTCTTCTTTCTTGGATCAATTTTAATCCTTTCGATTCTGTTAGCCTCATGCTTTAATGCAACTATTGGCCATTCTTTGAATTGTGTTTCTTCAGCAGGATAGAACTTTTCTTTCATTATGTATGCAAGGTATTCTTTTCTCAATTCTTTTCATTGACCTGCTTCAGGAGATAAGCTTGACATTTCCCTGTTCAGATCACTTGCATATTCTTCCATTTGTTTGACTTTGGTGAGCAGAAATTCCATTCTTTCCAAAATAGCTTCATCACCTTGATCCTTGCCTTCAACTTTGGCTCTTATCTTAGCCTGTCTTGCTTTGAGCTCAAGATATTCATCCATATTGTCTGGGACTATGAAGCCTATGAGAGAAGGAAATCTCCTTTTTGAAGGATCATCTTCGGTGTAAAATTGTTTCATCTCATTTTTCACAGCTTCTGGTTCCAGTGGATATTATGCAGCAATGGGATCGCATTTGTCCTCTGTTGACTGAGTGGTTTTTCTTTTTCGAGTGTAGAGTTTTTCTGGTGGAGGGATGCTTTTAGATGGTTTATTGATTGGAGCAAATATGGCTTGAGAGATAGTGAGGGTATTTGGACCAACAGTAGTTGTAACAACTGGTGTTTCAACTACTGTTGTCCTTACAACAGATGTTGTAACATCTGTTGTCTTCTGCTTTTTCGCAGGAGGTGATGATGGTGATGTAATATTGATGAGAGCAGTGGTGTATGACTGACTAACAGCTGTTGAAACAACTGGTGTTCCAACCTCTGTTGTCATTACAACTACGGATGTATCAGCAGATGTCTTCTGCTTTTGAGCACATGGTTGCAAAAGTCGCTAGGCGCTCCCTAGTCGGATTCGGGAGTACTCGGCTTAGGCGGAGATTACTCGGGGAGTAATTGGCCTGGGAAACCAGTACTCGTCCCTCGCCAGCCTACCTTGTAGCGAGTACTCGGGGAGTACTCGGAGCCTAGACGGGACTTTTACAACCATGGCAGGGGTTGGTTGAGGTGCTGATGATGTTTTGAGTGGGGCAGTTGTCACACCCCCAAAATCCACACGCGGAGTACCACCGCTTGGAGGCGTGACATGACCAGGATCAAGCCAGCAATCATATTGAACATGTATGTAAATAGTAAATGTCATTCATCAATACGAAAGGTGTTTTCAAAACCAAACATAAACAAGTGTGTAGCGGAAGCGATAATGTAAGAATCCAACATAAGTATTAAGTTCTCAAAATGGTAAATGTTTAACATGGAACTCAGCAGTCCATGTGCCCACAACGATCGCGCCTCCCGTGCAAGCTCCATGAGTACCTCTGGTCCTGCAAGGCATGTAACAGAAAGTCAACAACTAGTTGAGCGAGTTCACAGTAAGTAAGTTCGTAATGGTAAGTTCGTTGCATCACCATGCGTTATTAACTAAGTCAATTGTATGTTCATTAGGTGGGGGCTTCCCATGTGCGTATGTACTAGACTAGTGGTAACCATAAGTGTTCTTCTTATCTTGAGAACAGGAGTACGTACGAGGTTTACGTAGGTTTTACGTAAGTGTCCTTCTTAACCCGAGGACAGTGGTACGCGTGTGGTTTACGTAGGTTTTACGTAAGTGCCCTTCACAACCCAAGGTAGTAGTAAGTATAAGTTTACGTAGGTTTTACGTAAGCGTCCTTCGCAACCTGAGGACGGTGGTAGGTACATGTTTACGTAGGTTTTACGTAAGTATCCTTCGCTATCCGAGGACGATGGTAAATAGTCTAGTGGTTGCGAACGTACAAGTCTATCATATCATTCAATACCATTCCATCAATACCATTCCCAACCCACTGGGAATCCCATGCCTTGGAAGTGTGAACTCACCTTGGTTTGCTCGGCAGATACACGAAAGGTCACTTGAGTCACTTGTGGTCAACCACGTCCTAACATGGTTACCATCAGTCAGGTCTAGGTTTAAGTAATGCACGTATGGTTTTCTACACGTATACTAACAAGTTGAATGATCATGGCATACACGAGTAATCATGGCAGTTCAACAGTAGAAATCACGTAAACAAACAAAGCCCAACAATGCGGCCCAATTACTTAGGCCCGTAACAGTGTGCAAGTCCAACAGTATATACGGTTATATGGTCTCGAGTCGAGACTAGGGATCTCGAGTAGGAGTCTTGGTGTTCTCGAGTCGCAACTAAGAAGGTCTCGAGTCATATGATCATCACTCGAGACTAGGCGGTCTCGAGTCATGTCTCGAGTCGCAACAAAACTCGCAACCATGATCTCGAGTCATGCTTGTTTGTGCCGGTGTGGTGTGGTCTCGAGTCGAGACAGTGGGTTCTCGACTCGCAACCTGTGTCGAGACTAGGTGTGCAACAGATTTCCTTAATTGCAGCTCAATAATATCCGTAACATGTGCTAACAGTTTTTGGCAGTTTCAAATCAGATTAACAACATTGAATTCAAGATCATACCCTAATCATCATCCAATCAAGAACAATCAATTTAATCCGTATGAACCCTAAGTCCAGCCATGAACAATAATCAAACACTCAACCTGGATTGTCAATATGTAAATCCTATGCAAACACTTCGATTATGGAATTATAATAGCCGATTTTTATCTATCAACCAGATCGCATGCAAACCCTTAAATCGACATGAATCATGAACTACTAAAACTCCCGATCAATCAGTTACATTCACATGTAAATCGATTTGCATAAACACCATCTTATTAACATCATATCACATATTAATATTACAGTCAAGCACATGTTCTGAATCTTCTAGCATGCACCCAAGTTTGTCACATGGTATCAAAACATCAAAGATTATATAACCAAGCAATAGCAAAATACTAACCGAAAGTGTGAAGTGATTAACTAGATCAAGATGGAAGCCGCGGTCCGTAGACTTCGATGGGGAGGAGACTGCCGTCGGGTTTCCAAGAGGAGAGGGAGAGCTTAGGGTTTTTGTGTGTGTTCTAGTTCTGCAAGATATGAGAAAACTAAACCTCCCTAAGGGTTTCATGTATGCGTAATGGGTGAGTGGGCCGAACCCATCTTTGGGTTGCCTTTTGGTCTCGAGTCAAGCATAGTGATAGTGGGCCGAGAAGCATGTGAGAGAAAAGGAATAAAGTGTGGCCCAATGGCTTGTGCGACCGGGCAAGTGTTATGCAACCCAACTTATAACATTCACATATCATCACGTAGCACATAATACATAATATTACATTACAATCAAACACGTCCACTAGTCACGTATAGCTCAAACAAGTTACATCGAAGCACATAAAGAGTTCTAAATTACGAGTTGTCACATTATCCCCAAGTTGAAAGAAATTTCGTCCCGAAATTTGGTACGTACTCACTGAGGAAGCTAGTTGTGTTGTATTATTTACTGGTTTTCTGGGGTGTCACATCCTCCCCCCGTTGGTTTGGAATTTCGTCTCGAAATTTCGCAGTAGCTTCAGCCTCAGCACTGGTTGTACTGTTCGCGAACAATTGGGGTTACTTGAGTTTCATTTGGTCTTCTCGTTCCCAGGTGAACTCTGGGCCACGACGGGAGTTCCAACGAACTCGAACAAGAGGTATCCTAGTGTGCTTGAGGACCTTGACATCTCGGCCCGTGATTTCAACTGGTTCCTCGACGAATCGCAACTGTTCGTCGATAGTGAGTTCCTTCAAAGGAACTATGAGGGTCTCATCTGACAGACACTTCTTCAGATTCGACACGTGGAAAACGTTGTGAACTGCACCGAGTTCTGCTGGTAAGTTCAGTCTGTAGGCCACTTTGCCTATTCTTTCTATGATTTCGAACGGTCTGACATACCGCGGATTAAGTTTGCCTCGTTTGCCAAAACGAACCACACCCTTCCAGGGTGAGACTTTAAGTAGCACTCGATCCCCAACCTGGAACTCGAGTGGTTTCCTGCGCTTATCAGCGTAACTTTTCTGACGGTCACGAGCCGCCGCCATGCGTTGCCGTATCTGTGCAATCCGTTCAGTAGCATCAACTACCAATTCTGGTCCTGTGATCTGACTATCGCCCACCTCGGCCCAACAGAGAGGTGACCGGCATTTGCGTCCGTATAATGCCTCAAATGGAGTGGCTTGAATGCTGGTGTGGTAACTGTTATTGTATAAAAACTCCACTAAAGGGAGATGTTTTTCCCAGCTGTTGCCGAAATCGATAACACATGCCCGAAGCATGTCTTCTAGGGTTTGAATCGTGCGCTCAGACTGCCCATCCGTCTGAGGGTGATAAGCTGTGCTCATGTCTAATCGTGAGCCAAAAGCTTTGTGCATTGCTTGCCATAGTTCTGAAGTGAATCGTGCATCCCGATCCGAAATAATAGATGTTGGCACTCCGTGCCTCAAAACAACTTCTTTCAAGTAAATATCTGCTAGTGTGGAGAACTTATCCATTTCCTTGATAGCCAAGAAGTGAGCAGACTTTGTGAGTCGATCCACGATCACCCATATAGTATCGTTCCCACGCTGGGACCTAGGTAGGCCAGTAACAAAATCCATGGAAATTTCCTCCCATTTCCACTGTGGTATCCTCGGTTGCTGAAGTAGGCCTAATGGTTTCTGATACTCTGTCTTGACCCTCGCACAGGTCAAACACTTGCCAACATAAGTCGCTATGTGGGCCTTCATGCTAGGCCACCAATACGTGGTTCTGAGATCGTGGTACATTTTATCCGAACCTGGATGTACCGAGTAGCGGGACTTATGAGCTTCGTCCATTACTAGCTCGCGTAAGTTGCCATAAAGTGGGACCCAAATACGCCCCGTTACATAATAGGCGCCGTCTTCCTTCTGTTCTGATCGTTGCCTTGAGCCGCGTAGGGCTTCAGCCCTGACGTTTTCTGGTTTCAATGCTTCCACCTGAGCATCTCGTATCTGTGTCGGAAGACTAGACTGGATGGTAAGTTGTAATGCTCGTACGCGTCTAGGCGTAGTGTCTTTTCGACTGAGAGCGCCAGCCACAACATTGGCTTTGCCTGGATGGTACTTGATGGCACATTCGTAATCATTCAGTAGTTCGACCCATCGTCGTTGACGCATGTTCAATTCCTTCTGCTTGAAGATATGCTCGAGACTCCTGTGATCGGTGTAGATAGTGCACTTGGTACCGTACAGGTAATGTCGCCATATCTTAAGCGCGAAAACAACAGCTCCCAGCTCTAAATCGTGCGTCGCGTAGTTCCGCTCATGAACTTTAAGTTGGCGCGAAGCATAGGCAATTACTTTATCCCTTTGCATCAATACACAACCAAGACCCTGAATCGATGCGTCGCAGTAAACCACAAAGTCGTTCGTGCCCTCTGGCAATGAAAGAATAGGTGCACTGCAGAGCCTATCCTTTAAGTGCTGAAAAGCGGTCTCCTGTGTATTACCCCAACGATAAGTAACACCTTTTTGTGTCAGTAGTGTAAGTGGTTGTGCGATCTTGGAGAAGTCTTTAATAAACCTTCTGTAATAACCCGCCAAACCCAAGAATTGGCGTATCTCCGTTGGTGTACGCGGTGCAGGCCAGTTCCTGATCGAGTCTACCTTGGATGGATCAACATGAATCCCATCCTTATTTACCACGTGGCCTAGAAAGTGGACTTCACGAAGCTAGAAGTCGCATTTTGCAAACTTGGCGTACAGTTGTTCTGTTCGAAGGAGTTCTAAAATAAGACGCAGATGTTGCTCGTGTTCCTCCTGACTCTTAGAATAGATCAGGATGTCGTCGATGAAAACAATCACAAACTTGTCTAGGTAGGGCTTGCACACTCTGTTCATTAGATCCATGAAGACTGCAGGTGCGTTTGTTAACCCGAATGGCATGACAAGAAACTCGTAGTGGCCGTAACGAGTTCTGAATGCTGTCTTGGAGACGTCCTCATCCCGGACTCTTAGCTGATGGTAACCTAACCTCAGATCAATCTTGGAGTAGTAGCTCGACCCTTGCAACTGGTCGAATAAGTCATCGATACGTGGAAGAGGATAACGATTCTTCACCGTCACCTTGTTGAGTTCACGGTAATCTATGCACATCCTGAAGGTACCGTCTTTCTTTTTCACAAATAGTACTGGAGCTCCCCAAGGCGAAGAGCTAGGACGAATAAAGCCCTTATCCAAGAGCTCTTGTAGTTGCTTGGACAGTTCTTCCAGCTCAGTTGGAGCTAAGCGATATGGTGCACGAGCTATGGGTGCTGCTCCTGGAGCTAGTTCAATCTGGAATTCGACCTGGCGATGAGGCGGTAGCCCAGGTAAATCTTCATGAAACACCTGAGCAAAATCGCGTACAACTGAGATATCCTCTAATCTTTTCTCTTTCGTTGATGCATCAGTAACAAGTGCCAAAATGGCAGTGTGACCCTTTCGCAAACATTTCTGGGCCTTCAGGAAGGAGATGATGCCGACCACGGCACCACTCTTGTCGCCTTGAACTTCGAGAGGTTCTTTACCAGAACGAGGAATACGAACTATCTTCTCCTTGCATAAGATCTCTGCTTGCTGTTGGGATAACCAATCCATCCCAATAACGATGTCGAAACTACCCAAAACTATAGGGATAAGATCAATAGAGAAAGTCTGACCAACAAGGATAAGATTACAACCCTGAACTATGTGTGTGGCCTCTAGACTTTTACCATTCGCTAACTCTACGACATGCTTAGTGTTCAAAAGTGTGGGTGTGCGCTTGAGCATTTGACTAACTTTTAGAGACACATAACTGGTATCCGCACCCGAATTAAACAATACAGTAACATAAAAGTCGTCGAGAAGAAACTTACCCATAACCACGTTGGGATCATTCCTGGCATCACCCTGCCCCAGCACGAACACACGACCCCTAGCATCGTTGCCATTATTGTTGTTTCCCCCATTGTTGTTCCCGTTGCCTTGGTTATTGTTGTTGTTGTTATTCTGATTTCGGTTTAACTAGGGGCAGTGTCTCTTGAAGTGACCTTCAGCGCCACAATGAAAACATCCCTTGTTACCCTGTTGCTGATTCGGTTGTGCTTGCTGTTGCTGCTGATTCTGAGTTACAGGCCGTGGGCTCCTACAATCCTTGGCCTCATGACCCATCTTGAGACACCTCTGACAACGACCCTTGTTACACTGGCCACTGTGGTGTCTGTTATAGTTGTTGCACCTGGGGTGATTTCCTCGATATACTCTCTGCCCGCGACTACCAGAAGACTGCTGACTGGGACTCTGGTAGTGGTCAGTCTTTTGCTGCTGAACCTGAGACTGAACTGTAGCTGAACCCTTGCTGGAATCCCCCTCCCATTTTCTCTTGTTGTCACTGGGAGTAGCAGGAGTAACAGAAGTGGTAGCGGTAGTAGTAGCACTGATACGCTTAGGCAGCCTGTTCTGTTCCACTGCCTGATCCGTGAGGCGATGAGCAAGACGCTGAATATCCTGGATATTATCAAGGTTAGCCGATGTCACATGGCTCTGAATTTCTGGTGCTAGCCCCTTGAGATACAACTCAATGCGCTTGATTGGAGGGTCCACCATAGTTGGACACAAGATGGCCAGCTCGTTTGACGGTTTCGTATAAGCTTCAATCTCCGACCCTGTCATTTTCAGATGAAAGAGCTCCACTTCCAACTTGTGGACTCATCACGTGTGCAGTATTCCCGTTTAATGAGTTCCTTAAAATCATTCCAAGGGGTGGCGTTAGCAGCTGCCAACCCTAATATCTGAACTTGCGCATTCCACCAAGTCAGCGCAATACCTTCGAGAGTACCAGTGGCGTACTTCACCCTGCGAGCCTCAGGGCATTCACACATCTCGAATACGGACTCGAGCTTTTCAAACCAATGGAGGAGTCCAACTGCTCCTTCAGTGCCACTGAACGTGCTAGGACGACAATCCATGAAATTCTTGAAAGTGCAAACAGGTTGCTGAACGTATTGATCTCCGGCTTGTGCAGCTGCAAGTGCCACAGCTACTTGTTCGTTAATGAGAGCCGTCAACTGGGCTTGTGTCATGTTAATACGTCCAGCCATGATCTTCATAGCAAAGGTAACATAAGTAAGAGAGGTTCGCGAACAGTGCGATGACAGAAGAGAGTGAGCACACAAGTATTCTCAAGCAATAGTTGCTACGTTTAATACATAAACCATATTACCTAGGAGGTTGAGTCTTGCACGTGGAGCGAGGCGTCGTTGTGGATCGTCGAGCACTGTACTGGTTATAGTCTGGTTTTAATAAAAACGTTTTCCCCATATTAAAACCGAGCTCTCTATAACCAATGGATCTGATACCAATCTGTCACACCCCCAAAATCCACACGCGGAGTACCACCGCTTGGAGGCGTGACATGACCAGGATCAAGCCAGCAATCATATTGAACATGTATGTAAATACTAAATGTCATTCATCAATACGAAAGGTGTTTTCAAAACCAAACATAAACAAGTGTGTAGCGGAAGCGATAATGTAAGAATCCAACATAAGTATTAAGTTCTCAAAATGGTAAATGTTTAACATGGAACTCAGCAGTCCATGTGCCCACAACGATTGCGCCTCCCGTGCAAGCTCCATGAGTACCTATGGTCCTGCAAGGCATATAATAGAAAGTCAACAACTAGTTGAGCGAGTTCTCAGTAAGTAAGTTCGTAATGGTAAGTTCGTTGCATCACCATGCGTTATTAACTAAGTCAATTGTATGTTCATTAGGTGGGGGCTTCCCATGTGCGTATGTACTAGACTAGTGGTAACCATAAGTGTTCTTCTTATCTTGAGAACAGGAGTACGTACGAGGTTTACGTAGGTTTTACGTAAGTGTCCTTCTTAACCCAAGGACAGTGGTACGCGTGTGGTTTACGTAGGTTTTACGTAAGTGCCCTTCACAACCCGAGGCAGTAGTAAGTATAGGTTTACGTAGGTTTTACGTAAGCGTCCTTCGCAACCTGAGGACGGTGGTAGGTACATGTTTACGTAGGTTTTACGTAAGTATCCTTCGCTATCCGAGGACGATGGTAAATAGTCTAGTGGTGGCGAATGTACAAGTCTATCATATCATTCAATACCATTCCATCAATACCATTCCCAACCCACCGGGAATCCCATGCCTTGGAAATATGAACACCTTGGTTTGCTCGGCAGATACACGAAAGGTCACTTGAGTCACTTGTGGTCAACCATGTCCTAACATGGTTACCATACAGTCAGGTCTAGGTTTAAGTAATGCACGTATGGTTTTCTACACGTATACTAACAAGTTGAATGATCATGGCATACACGAGTAATCATGGCAGTTCAACAGTAGAAATCACGTAAACAAACAAAGCCCAACAACGCGACCCAATTACTTAGGCCCGTAACAGTGTGCAAGTCCAACAGTATATACGGTTATATGGTCTCGAGTCGAGACTAGGGATCTCGAGTAGGAGTCTTGGTGTTCTCGAGTCGCAACTAAGAAGGTCTCGAGTCATATGATCATCACTTGAGACTAGGCGGTCTCGAGTCATGTCTCGAGTCGCAACAAAACTCGCAACCATGATCTCGAGTCATGCTTGTTTGTGCCGGTGTGGTGTGGTCTCGAGTCGAGACAGCGGGTTCTCGACTCGCAACCTGTGTCGAGACTAGGTGTGCAACAGATTTCCTTAATTGCAGCTCAATAATATCCGTAACATGTGCTAACAGTTTTTAGCAGTTTCAAATCAGATTAACAACATTGAATTCAAGATTATACCCTAATCATCATCCAATCAAGAACAATCAATTTAATCCGTATGAACCCTAAGTCCAGCCATGAACAATAATCAAACACTCAACCTGGATTGTCAATATGTAAATCCTATGCAAAGACTTCGATTATGGAATTATAATAGCCGCTTTTTATCTATCAACTAGATCGCATGCAAACCCTTAAATCGACATGAATCATGAACTACTAAAACTCTTGATCAATCAGTTATATTCACATGTAAATCGATTTGCATAAACACCATCTTATTAACATCATATCACATATTAATATTACAGTCAAGCACATGTTCTGAATCTTCTAGCATGCACCCAAGTTTGTCACATGGTATCAAAACATCAAAGATCATATAACCAAGCAATAGCAAAATACTAACCGAAAGTGTGAAGTGATTAACTTGATCAAGATGGAAGCCGCGATCCATAGACTTCGATGGGGAGGAGACTGCCGTCGGGTTTCCAAGAGGAGAGGGAGAGCTTAGGGTTTTTGTGTGTGTTCTAGTTTTGCAAGATATGAGAAAACTAAACCTCCCTAAGGGTTTCATGTATGCGTAATGGGTGAGTGGGCCGAACCCATCTTTGGGTTGCCTTTTGGTCTCGAGTCAAGCATAGTGATAGTGGGCCGAGAAGCGTGTGAGAGAAAAGGAATAAAGTGCGGCCTAATGGCTTGTGCGACTGGGCAAGTGTTATGCAACCCAACTTATAACATTCACATATCATCACGTAGCACATAATACATAATATTACATTACAATCAAACACGTCCACTAGTCACGTATAGCTCAAACAAGTTACATCGAAGCACACAAAGAGTTCTAAATTACGAGTTGTCACAGCAGTGGTTGTAGTGGTGTGTGTCTTGGGTGGAGCAGTGGTTGTAGTTGTGTGTGTCTTGGGTGGAGCAGTGGTTGTAGTTGTGTGTGTTGTAGTGGTGTGTGTTGAAGAGATGGCAACTGTTTGACTAGCAGTTTTTGAAACCTGCCTTTCTTTTTCAGTTTTTGGATCCTGCTTTTCTTTTTCTTTTTCTGGTTCAACATATAGACCATGTTCTATCCCCTTCATTTTCATCTGTCTCAGCTGCTTGATTTTCTTCCCCTTTTTGGCATTATCTGAAAGGGGGTTATCAAGAAATAATAGGGTAGAAGGAGCTTTGCCAGTGGTGCTTTGAATGCTGGCCTTTATAGCTTTGATATCTGCTTGAGTGTCTTTGAACCTTGATTCCACCATGTTTGTCAGCATTTGTACATGTATAGCATGCTGCTGATCAGCCATTTGTTTCTGTTTTTCAAGCATTGGTTGGAAAATATTCCACAGCTCATTTGCAGCAAGTGCATGTTGTGCAGGTGCTTGAGCAGGAATAGCAGTGGATGGTGCTTTCTGAGCTTTTAACAGCTACTGCACCATGTCCTTTATTTCAGCAACTGAGTCTTCAAGTTTTTCAACTTTGTCCGTCAATTCCTGATATTTTAAATCAT
This sequence comes from Helianthus annuus, assembly GCF_002127325.2. NCBI lineage: Eukaryota > Viridiplantae > Streptophyta > Magnoliopsida > Asterales > Asteraceae > Helianthus > Helianthus annuus. Next base: position 119,840,722 of record NC_035441.2, read on the forward strand.
CACCCACGTTAGTAGGATCATCTGATTCCCCACCAGCAGTGGTTGTACCAATGTATGTTTTAGGAACTGAATCCCAAAAGTCATTCATTGATGCCCCTTGTTCTTGGTTCTGGGGTCTTCTTTCTTCAGCACTCGATAAATCTTTGATGTTACCAGTGGACAAGATAGCCTCACAGGTGATTATCGATGGTGTCATTGAAGAAATTTCCTTCAAAGGAGTCTTACTGATGAAGCAACTGTCCAAATGTAGATCTGTTGATCCAACATTTGTAGTTGCTGCTCCACTTGAACTACTGATAGGAGTTACTTGTAACTCCTGTAGTGTAGCCTCCTCAACTGTTGCTGGGATAGCAGAGGTATAAGCATCAGACCTAGTCACTTGTGGGGGTATGCTCTCAGTGATAGGTGATAGAGAGGAACTGGTTTGTGTCTGTGCAATATCAACTGCATGCAACAGGGGTATTATTGATTGTGGTAGTATGATGGGTGAAGGTAAGGGTGTTGAAAGAGACATGTCCTTGGGATTAGGACTGTGGAAGATGGATCCGAGTGAATCCAGAGCTTCATAATTTGGTGTCCCTGTGATTACAACCTGATCCTGTTGTGAGGATGCAAGAGGAGTTTAAGGCAATGGTGGAGATCTTTCTACCAACTGCTGTGAGGAAGTAGCAGCAGTGGTTTGTGGTGACATTTGTGTTGTCACAGGCATTTGCTCTGGGATCTCATCTTCCAGAGTTGCCTTTTTCTTGGGTTTGGTGGGCTTTTTGTAAGATTTTCTTTTGGTCTTTTTGGTGATGTCAGGTGTGGGTTTCAAAGCAGTGGTTGTACTGCTATGATCACCTGGAGCAGTGGGCTCAGCAGTGGATGCCTGAGGAGCAGTGGTAGTTGCCAAATTCTGCTCAGGCACCCCTGCTTTTATTTTTATAGGTGCCATCATTCTTGAAAAAGTTTCATTTGTTAGACCTTTTATTTGAAAATGCACACCTTGTTTGAGCAAATTTTCATCCTCTTTTTCAAATTTTTGTTTAAAATAATAGCTTAGAAATCTTGGAAAAAGTAGGAATGCTTTGCTATCAACATTTTTCACTAAATCATCAAAGATCTCCTGGGAATAATTAAAATTTTCATTGTTCAAAATAGCATAACCCAGGCATTGTATCTTTGAAGATATTTCATTGAAGGTAGTTGTTTTATTTGAAACACACATTAAAAGCGTGTGAAATAAAAACCTAGGTGCAGAAGGAAAGAAACCTTTTTGTAAAGTGTCCTTCTTTGGTTGTTCTGCATATCCCCTTTTCAGAAAATCATCTTTTATCACATCTTTATCAAATGACGTTTTACCGTTCTGGTCATCAAGTTTAAAGACTTCTGAGATTGATTTTGGGGTTATTTGAATTGCTTTACCCTGTATCGAGGAGTTAATGGCTATCACGGTTTCTCCTTGTTTTTCAAGGGTTGCGTTCTTCCAAAACTCTCTTTGGGTTTGTAGATAAATTGGATTGTCTGCAGTCAACAAAGTTTTGTACTTTGATTTAGACAACGTATCAATGATGGAGTCGAAGGTGTGGTTAGCGTTGAGTTTTGTGAGCAAACCCAGATAATTATGAGGAGATTTGTATGGTATCTCGATGGATTCTTCGGCCGTTTGAGCGACCTTTTTGGAAGATGATGATGGTTTTGATTTTGATTGTGCTTTTGACTTAGGTTTCGTCATTTTTGCGGAGAAGAACGAAGGATGATTTTGAGAAGAAAGGTTGAAAAGTGCTTTGAGAAGAGAATTTTTGGAATTCAATTCGACAGTGTAAAACCCTGTTTGGGGTTTTGATCAGGGTTTATTAAGGAAAAAAGTGATCGCTGATGTGGCAGCGGTTATTTTGATCTGAGGGCTAAAAACTGACCACGTGCCAACCTCTGATGAGAAGATGAATAATGGAGGACAGTTGTTTTGGAAACCACTGATGAAGCGAGTATCAGTGGTTACAATGGTCAGAATGAGGACAGTGGATGATTTTTACTATCAGTGGATAGCATATCAGTGGTTGTAACACAGATTTTGAATTATCAGTGTTTACAATGAGGATGGAAGAACAATGGTTGACTTTCAGCAGTGGACAGTAGTTAGAGAGCAGATGTTTGAAAGAAGCAGTGTTTAGGGTGAGATAATGATAACGATTTGAAAGCCCATTACGTCAGCAACTTTTAAGGAAATTTTCATTCAAGGTTTTGCCACATGTCATTATCATATTTCAAAGCTTCTATTAATCCCTGACAGTGGTTTGGTACCCCAGATGATGAGAACTTTTTACTAAGGCAACTCATTTTCGTTTAATATACAGATTAAAACATGAATGCCCCGGTAGTTTACGCACTGTTTAGCAATCAACCTTTGATCAGTGTTTAAAAACAAACCTGAGTATGATATGACTTTTACATATGTACCATTTCCTTTTGACCTATTTATGAGGACGAAAATACCAACGAAAATAAGGTACTTTATCCTGACAGGAAATTGAAACTTTTACTAACAAAAACAAGCAAAGGTTCAACATATATTATTATTAAAAAAAACGAATAATATATCCCAGTTATTTGAGAAAATCTTTTGAAAAAAATGGTTAAAGGCTTTTTTGAGAACAGCATCAAAAAGGTCTGGTATATAATTAATAAAGCATGTAATCATATCATTCTCAAATTTATGAAAATGGTCAGTGATTTGATAGCAGTGGTAGGAAAATTTGTTTTGACCACTGTTTAGTACCATTTTCTTGTCGGTTGATTGCAAACATGAGGATACAAGGACACATGAGTTTTGAAGATCCAGTTATAGATCTGGTTACCATGTGATGATTATGAAGATTTGCCTATTCCTCTTGAAGTTCATTCATCGGAATTTCCATTATTACCTGAACCTTTTCCTGAATAGATAAGTACAAACAGTTGCTTAAATGACCATTATTTCCCTAAAACTTTGACTCTTAAGTATTTTATTTTTATACTCTTTTCTTTTGAATTCAAAAGTTTTGAGATAAACACACTTTTGAGTTTTTGTAAATTTTCTTCTTCCCTTTTTACTCTTCCCATTTATAAGTAATGAATTACTTACTGGGAGATCTTTGTTGAGAGAAACCTTAATCCAATATCATTTTGCAGTAATGTTTTGAGAGAATTGGTCATGTTTGCACAAGTTTTTCTACCAATCTCACACTATATATGATATGAACTATGTTGATCCCAGATTTTCTGAATGTATTTTAACAAAGTTGATTTTGTCCTTTTGAGGATCCTCAACCTGTTTTTCAATACTCCAGATCTAATAACTAAAATTTTAATTTCCCTCTTTCTGCATTACTAAAAACACTAATGTCTTTAATAACATAGGTTTTGTTAATCCGAGGTTCATGCTTTAGTATAAAACATGATGAAACAACACAAATTTGACAACAACAGTTAAAATCAATTTTGAAATGAAGCGTTCACACCATAATAACCGGACATATTTTCAGAACTGAAAACTATGGGTGATTTGTGCATGACATCACTTTTTTTGTGTGAAATTTGTGTGTCTTATGACATCTTGGTTGTTTTACAGAGTATTTGAATAGCAACTTTAAGTACGATTACTCGTTACTCTGTTTTTCAACTAGATACAACCAACCTCAGTATCAATGAATTTTGAGCTGAACTGTTATGTCAAATTGATTGTTAGATCGAATTTGACTGTCCGGGCTCTGATACCAATTGTTAGATCTGATTTTGGTTTTGATTGTATTTTTTTTGTTTGAAATTAAGATGGAAATGGATGAGTGTGCAGCGGAATTAAGATGAAAACAAACTTTGCATATAATCAAACGAGAGTATTGCTTTGATCAAACATTTTATCACAAGGAATCGGAAGATTGAATTTATTTCAATTACGATTACAATGCAAATGATTGACTACAAACTCCCCCTTAGCCAGAGCTCAGTGTTTGTTCGTGCAGAGAAGACGGTGTTGCAAAGAGCTAATAGAACAATACAGAGTACTGTTCTATTTATAGGCACTAGCAAACCACTGAGCATCTAAGCTGACGTCACCATGAAAGTGACATCTAACCTCCTAACAAACTCTAACCTCTGACCTATACAACCTCTGCTATACAAACTACTGTTATTACATTTCAATACATGAAGACAACTAAACTACTGCTGCATCCTTCCACTGCTGTGAACCCAACAGTACTTGTCCAGATCAGCAGTGCTTGACTCAGGGCAGTAGATTAATCAGCAGAGCTTTGGTCTTCCATCAGTCGTTAACTTTGGGCAGTAGTTGTAAGGCAGCAGTTTGCATGATTAGTAGATAGGAGGTCAACAGATGTTGAAAACCACTTTCAAGGGGAGAGACTTGTTCATATCATCTGCTTATTCTGGATCCACTACGCTGATCCAGTTTTGGCTTTCATTATCTGTTCCTCTAATAGGGTTCAATCCCAACAATCTCCCCCTGGAACAAACATGGGTCTGTTTGTCAGTTTCCCACTTTAGTACTTTTGAGCCTGGTGGGTTTCTTGGGAGATTTTTATTAGTTGGGGTGTTTGGTGATGCTGCCCTATTCATGACTGGCTGAGCAGTTCTTGCAGGTTGATCTAATCCAAGAGTTTCTGCAATTATTTTCTTAATGCCCTCTTTTACAAGGTCATCACCTTCCATTAGCTCTTGGATTGATTCAGCTCTCAATGGTTTTTGTGGCCTTCTTTTGAAGATGGCTGAACCTGCTGGAGTAGTGGATCTCATGATCTGCAGTTTTGATGGTCTTTTAGAAACCTCTGCTTCAGGATAGTCAGGCTTTTGAGGAACATTAGGACCTTTCTTTCTTAGCTCCTCCAACCTTTTGTAGGTAGCCCTGACCACATCTTCTTTCCATCTTGCAATTTGTCTCTTGTTTCCATAATCAGCAGCAACCAATTCCTCTTTCATTCTCTTCAGCTCTACCTTTTTATCATGTATATTCTTTTTAAACTTTACCCAGTCAGGAGGAGTGTGAGTGACTTTCCTTTTTATCATATCTTGAATCCTGGCTGCTTCATTTTCAAGCTCAGGAACGGTCCACTCTTTGTACATGTGTCTCTCTCCTTTGTATTTCTTGTGAGCCATGATGCTTTCAATGTAGCCTTTCTTCAAAGTTTCAACTGCTCTCTCTGAAATTTGTTGACTGACATTTTTTGCAAATTGTTCTAGGGATCTGACCTGTGTGAGCAAATATTGATAGTTCCGTGAAATTTCTTTGTCAGATTTCCCTTGTGTGTTTCTTTTTGAGATATCCTCTGCTTGCTTAGCCTTGATTTCCAAATATTCATCAACATTTTTAGTCCTGGGATATCCTTTAATTGATGGCAAACTCCTTTTGGCAGGGTCATCCTCATAATAAAAAGATTTTATTTCATCTCTGACAGCTACTAGTTCACGAGGAAATTGAACACCAGCAGGAGGTAAGGGCTTGTGAATTTGGACTGAGGAGAGAGGAACATGTTTTGGTATTGTGACAAGTGCTAAAGATTTTGAAGATGTTTGTGCTGGTGAAGTGTCATCATCTTTTAAGATTTAGCCTTCTCCTTTTTGTTTTAGGAGGGACTGATGATGTTTTGGATGGAACAGTGGTGGTAGATGTAGTGGCAGTGGTTTGTGATTGACTAGCAGCTGTTGAAATAACTGGTGTTTCAACCACTGTTGTCATTACAACAGATGTTGTAACATCTGCTGTCTTCTGCTTTTTGGCAGGAGGTGATGTTGTTGTTGGTGGTGATGGTGGTAAAACAGTGGATGTGGTGTGTGTTGAAGTGGGAGCAGATGTTGAAACCACTGAAGTACCAACAGTAGTTGATACAACAGGAGTTACAACAGCTGTTTTAGGTGGTGGTTTTGGAGCAGACTTTGAACGTCTGGTTGGAATGGATTTGGGTTGCCTTACTTTTCTAGTAGGCTTCTTCTTTTTATCAACAGGATTTTCATCATCCTTTGACCCTGAAGTACCCTGATCCGGATAATCCACCCTAGCTTTCTTCTTGGCTTCTCTATCCTTTTTGACACTTGCAACTGCTTCTGCCAGTGCATTTGTGGTCACATCAATTTTCTTGCTACCATCTGGCAGAGGGATATTTTTGGTCATGTTTTCACTTTCTGGTTCAAGATAGAGACCATCATCTATTCCCTTCTTCTTCCACTCCTGAATTTTCTCCCCCTTTTTGGCATTATCTGGAGGGAGTTGAACAATAAAGAGGACTGTTGGAGGAGCAGTGCCAGTGGTATGCAGGATCTGAGTTTTTAGAGCCTTTAGATCAGCCTGGGTGTTCTTGAACCTAGACTCCATTGTATTTCTCAGCTGTAGGACATGTTTTTCATGTTGCTGATCTGCCATTTGTGCTTGTTGATGGAGAAAAGGTTGAAATAGATCCCAGAGCTCATTTGTAGCAGGTGCTTGTGGTGGAGCAAGTGCTTGAGGTGGAACAGCAGTGGATTGCACCTTTTGTACTTGTAACAACTGTTGTAGCATATCTTTGAGTTCTGCAACAGAGTTATCAAGCTTTTCAACACGATCCGTCAATTTCTGGTACTTTAAACCATCACCCAATGTAATGGGATCATCTGATTTCCCACTAACAGTGGTTTTATCAATGGTTGATGTAGGGAGTGTACTCCAAACCTTAACCACTGATGCCCTTTTTTCTTGGTACTGAGGTCTTCTCCCTTCAACACTTGATAGTCTTTTGATGTTGCCAGAGGACAAGAAAAGGCCACTGGTAGATGTCAGAGGTGCTATGGAAGGAATTACCTCCAAGGAAGTCTTATTAATGTAACCACTGTCCAATTGTAAACCTGTAGGTTCAACAGTTGTAGTGGCTGCTTCACTTGGATTACCACCAAGAGTTACTTGTAACTCAAGGGGTGTAACCTCCTCAGGTTGTGTTGGTGGGTTAGCAAAGAATGATACATCAGGCTCAGTCATTTGTTGAGGCATGTTCTCATTGATAGGTGATTGAGAAGGACTGGGTTGTGCCTGGTTCAAATCAATTGCATCCAACAAAAGTTTTATTTTTAGGGGAATTGTGGATGTGAGATTGGGTGTAGAAAGAGAATTTGCCCCGGGCATTGGGCTGTGGATGATGGAAACAAGTGTTTCCAGAGCATCATATTGTGGAGTCCCCCTATGAGTACAACCTGTTCTTTTTGAGAAGAAGCGGGAGGAGTTTCGGTTATGGTTTGAGATATTTTGACCAACTGTTGTGAGGAAGTAGCAGCAGCGGTTTCTTGTGACTTTTGTTTTGTCACTGGCAGTTGCTCTGGTATCTCATCCTCCAGAGTTGCCGTTTTGATGGGTTTGGGGGGTTTTTGATTTTTCTTTTTGTATGGCTTTTTGGGAATTGTAGGTGTGGGTTTCAAAACAGTTGTTCTGCTGCTTTGATCACCTTGAGCAGTGGGCTCAGCAACAGAGACCTGAGGAGCAGTGGTAGCCGCTAAATTCTGCTTAGGCACCTCTGCTTGTGTTTTGCAAGGTGTTAACATTCTTGTAAAAGTTTCAGTAGTTAAACTGTTTATTTGAAAATATTCACCTTGGTTTATTACAGCCAAATCATCCTTACTGAATTTCTTTTCAAAATAATAACTTAAAACCTCGAAAACAGTAAGAATGATTTTGTTTCAACATTGTTAACCAAATCTTTAAAGATTTCCCGAGAATAATTAAAATTTTCTTCTTGGAGAATAGCATATCCCAGATTTTGAATCTTTAAAGGTATTTCATTAAAAGAAGTGGTTTTGTTTGAAACACATAGTAGTAGGGTATGGAATAAAAACCTGGTTGCGGAAGGAAAGAAACCCTTTTGCAAGGTAGCTTTCTTCATCATTGTGGCTTCATACCCTCTCTCTCAATGAAGTCAATTTTTAACTCGTTTTTAGTGAAAGAAGTTTTACCTTCCTGATCATCGAGTTGAAAGACCTCTGATATGGATTGTGGTGTGATTTGGACAGCTTTACCCTTTAGAGAGGAGTGTATGGTAGTTGCAGTGTCTCCTTGTTTTCCAAGGGTTGCATTCTTCCAGAACTCTCTTTGGGTCGCCAAATAGATGGGTGCATCGGCTGTTAACAAAGTTTTATACTTTGATTTTGCCAGTGTGTCGATGATGGAGTCGAAAGCATTTGTGGTGCCGGGTTTTGTAAGAAGACCCAGAAGATTGTGAGATGGTTTGTGTGGAAGTTCAGTGGGATTGGCCTTTTGAGAGGCCGCTTTCGACGATGATTTGGATGTGGGTTTTGCAGATGGCTTCGATTTAGTCATTTTGAAGATGATGATCGAAGGAATTTTTGAAGAAACGAGATGGAAAAACTGCTTTGAGAAGAGAATTTTTAAGAATTCAATTCGACAGTAAAACCTTGTTTTGGTGGTGAGTGGGGGGTTTTATAGAGGAGAAAGTGAATGCTGACGTGGCAGCGGTTACAAAAGGTCTGACCACAATGTACTGCCCATGTGACAACCCCTGATGAAAATGAAGGACAGTACTTTTATGAAAGTTACTGATGAGAGCAGTGGGTATGGAAGCAGTGGATGATTTTCACTATCAGTGGATAAGACACTGCTTTTGAACAACAGAGTTTATCAAGGAAATGAGGGAACAAGGGTTGACTTTCAGCAGTGGACAAACTTTTGAAGTAGAGCAGACTTTTGAACAAGCAGTGGTTATGGCAGACTTTTAAGGATTTTAATGAAAATTTCATTTTTAGCTATTTTGAAGGATGGATTTTTGATTTTCTGAAAACATTTTAATGCTTTTATTCATAGAAAAACAAGATGTTGCTTGTTATTCCATGTTCAGCATCGCAATCCTAGAGACCAAGCTTTCAAAGGTGGCTGTATCAAGTGCTTTTGTGAGCACATCTGCCAACTGGTCTTTAGTTGGGACATGATGCAGAGAAATCAAACCTTTTTCATAGCAATCCCTCACAAAGTGATGTCTGATGTCGATGTGTTTGGTGGTTGAATGGGAAACTGGATTTTTGATGATATTTTCTGCTGCCTGGCTATCCAACATGAGTGGTGTCTTTAAGGCAGTGATACCAAAATCCAGTAACTGATTTTGAAGCCACAGGAGTTGGGCTGTACAGCTTGCAATAGCAATGTATTCAGCTTCAGCAGTGGATGTTGAAACAGCTGCTTGCTTTTTGCTTTGCCAAGAAACCAAGCAATCACCTAGAAACTGGCACCCTCCTGAAGTGGACTTCCTTGTGGTGTGACATCCAACAAAGTCACTGTCTGAAAAACCTGAAAGCTTGATGTTCCCATTAGCTGGATACCAGATACCAAGTGTGGGAGCACCTTTTATGTATCTGAAGATCCTTTTTACAGCAATGAGATTTGATTTTCTGGGAGCTGATTGACTTCTTGCACAGACACATGTTGCAAACATGATGTCTGGCCTAGATGCAGTAAGGTACAATAAAGACCCAATCATGCTTCTGTAAAGTGTTTGGTCAATCAGCTTATCCTTTTCAACAGACATGACCAGCTTATTTGTTGCCATGGGTGTGCTGCATGGTTTATAATCATTCATATCAAATTTATTCAAAAGTTCTTTAGCATATTTGCTTTGATGAATGAAAGTTCCATTTTGCATTTGCTGTACTTGGAGACCAAGAAAGCATTGCAGCTCACCCATTGCACTCATTTCAAACTCAGCTGTCATGAGTTCCCTAAATTCTTCACACATTTTGTTGCATGTGCTTCCAAAAATAATGTCATCCACATAAATTTGGACAATCATTAAATCCTTCCCTCTCCATTTAAGAAACAGTGTTTTATCAATGGTACCTCTTTTGAAACCATTTGAGAGTAGAAAGTTGGAAAGAGTTTCATACCAGGCTCTAGGTGCTTGTTTCAAGCCATACAAGGCTTTATTTAGCTTGTAGACATGATCTGGATAAAATGGATCCTCAAAACCTGGAGGTTGACACACATACACCTCTTCTTGAATTGTACCATAGAGGAAAGCACTTTTGATATCCATTTGAAACACCTTCATGTTGTGGTTGACAGCAAAGGCCAGGAACAGTCTAATAGCTTCCAATCTTGCTACAGGGGCAAATGTTTCATCATAGTCAATCCCCTCTTCCTGTCTGTAACCTTGAACCACAAGCCTGGCTTTATTCTTGACAACAATGCCCCTTTCATCAGTTTTGTTTTTGAAGACCCACTTTGTGTCGATGGGACTAACATCTTTTGGCAGTGGTACAAGCTCCCATACTTGTTGTCTTTTGAACTGTTGGAGCTCTTCTTGCATAGCTTCTACCCAGCTGTTGTCTTTCAGTGCCTCTTGGTACTTGACTGGCTGATGGAGTGATAGAAAACCAACAAAAAGACAAATGTTTTGGGTTTGGCTTCTTGTGAGCACCCCTTCATTGATGTTGCCAATTATTTGATCAGGTGGATGAGATCTCAAGAAGATTAAATCTCCTTGGTATGGAATGATGGCATTTGTTGGTGAAGGCTGCAGATGTGTGTCATCTGAGTTAACCACTGCTGGTGACTTTGATGACCCAGCAGTGGCTTCAAAAGGTGGTGGAATAGGAGGCAGAGGTGTGGACACATGCTGATTTTTATCCATTGTTTGGGGGCTTTTATCAACAGTGTTTGATGATGTGGAAGCAGTGGTTGTGCTTTGACAGTTGTTTTGTACATCTGTTGCTCTTCCCATTTTGACAGACTTTTGAGGGATGATGATTTCATACCCATAGTCTGGTGTTGTATCCTCTGATGGACCTGCACTGTTAGTCTTGACAGCAGTGTTTTCAAAAGTAAATTTATTAAGATCAAACAGATCAGCAGGATTTGCTGGAATTTTCATTGATGAAAGTTCATTGAAGTTCACATTCAAAGTCTCCTCCACTGCCTTGGTCCGTGTTGTAACAACCCTCGGTAAAACCAACACCCTCATAATAATTCCGACACCCTAGTATATGTTAAAATGTCCCAATATGTCTTATATTACATCCCGTATGTGAAAACCGAGGACGAAATAGATCATAACATATAAAATAAATTAAAAAAATAAATATTGAGCTGAGGCGGGCCGCGTAGACCCACCCCAAGCCTTTACGCGGGCGACCAGCACTTGACTCCGTTTGTTTTATTTAGTTCAGGCGGGCTGCGTAAGCTTAACACGTACGCGGGCCGCGAGAACCTTAGAATGTGGCGCAGCCCGGTGATGACACGTGTCAGCATCGTGTCAAGCCTAGATGGTGATCCGGACGAGCTACGTGTTGACCCGAGTTTGACGCGGGCCACGTAAGCCTTAGCTTACTTTTACGCGGGCCGCGTGGGGACCAGATTTCAGCCCTATATAAGAAGGCAACAGGCCTTCAGTTCCGATCGTTCATTTTCTTTCTTTCAATCTCCATTTCTGAATTAGAGGCATTATAGTCGGGTATTATACCCCCTAAATAGCGAGGTTCTGCTACAATGTAAGTATTATAACCCCTGGAGACGTATTAGATACGCTGCCCGATTGATCTAGGGTCTATAACGGCTGTCGTGGTTCTGCCCGACGTAGTCGTTGGAATGCCGTCTCGGGGAGGGTATTACTAATGTTAAAATGGGTTATTATACTAACACACGTGCATATGTGTAATTTATAGATTATTCCCAGGAAATCCTTATTGAAAACCTTAAAACAGCAATGTGAGTAATCTCCTTTTTGTAAACAGTTTTTACAAAACCTTAACTATTTTACAAGGCAATTTAGCAGTGATTGAGTCTTTGTAATTCTACGATTACTGCCGGTATGTTGGGGTTTTGTATACAAAATGTGAGTAACGTTACCATTGGACGAAGAGTTAGCCAATGTGTAATATGACCCACCAGTCAGGATTGACAGTACTGAATGAGTAATTAGGTAGATATAAACATTGTAATCGCCCTCAATACTGTTTAAATTAAATTAATGTTTCTTGATTAAACTGGGATTCACTCACCAGTATTTTCCACTGATAAAATGTTTTTAAAACGCGTTTCAGGTAACACAATGTGAAAGCCAATTAGAAGCCAGCTGGACAGCACTGAAGGCTTGGAGAAGTGGCTATAAAAGTTACATAAATAAAAGAAAGTGTTTATTTAAATAAAGTGGGATTTATCCCTGTAAATCAATTTGTAATGAAAACTTGGGTTTTACCCATGTGTTTAATATTATAAAATGTGGTGGTTTACTCTGATAACATATTTCCTAACTACGGTCCTGATGAAAATTTCCGCTGCCAAATTAATTAATAATGTGATACCACCAAAACTGGCTCGCGGCCGCCCGTTCCCGGGAATTAGGGACCGGGGGCTGTGACAGAATGTGGTATCAGAGCTATGCCATTGATTCAGCCACAGAAGTGTTCCGCTAACATCAAAATTCAAAGTGTTAGGAAATAAATTACGGAAATACGTGCATAATTGTATTTTCTTGTTATGTGTTATCTGACTATTTGTTAGTTTACAGTATGAGCGACCAAGGACCATCTGATGCGTATCGTCAATTGTCTGGTTCGCCTAGAAGCGAAGGCACCTCCTCTTCTCAGCCTGCCCTCTCAGGGTACTCTGCTGATACGGAAGAAGGAATCTTTGTGTTTAAGGCTCAATCTGAAGAGCCATTTCCTCAGAAAAAGAGGGGATGGTTCAGTAGGGGAGCACATGAACGTAGAAAGCGTATGAAAAAGTCGCGGGAACAGCGAGTGTTAGCCGCAGCTAAAAGAGAAACTGATGCCTATGCCCAGGATATGCTTAATAGGGGTATAGCTAATATCCACATTTTAGCAACCACTGCAGCTGACCCAAAGCTGGAGCAAATGCTAGCAACCCAACCACAACCACAAATTCCTGACCAACCCATGGAAATAGAAAACCCTGAAAACCAAACCGAAATGCCTGATTACAACCCAGAAGAGATACCTAGGGTACCTGCACCAAATCCCCTAGACCCAAACGATTACGACCCCTGGTGGAACGATGTTAAGGACTATGTGCAACAAAACCCAATACAGGAAAATGTGCCAATGCCCAACTTAGGAGCCTACCCAGGGTTAGATCCTCAAGATCCCTATAACATTAATGATGCATATATTAGGGAGATCTTAGAGAATCCCTACCCATACCAGGCCTCGTACCAGGAACCCGCACCCCAGATTTCGAACCCAGTCCTAGAACCTGCACCCCCAATGAGTGCAGAAAATGTATAAGAACTTAGGACCTTCGATGAGGAAATTTTAGAAAGCAGTGAGAGAATGCGACAGGTGGGAGAGCGTCTCATATGGAAATACGACGAACGCAATATGGATTTTTGGATGAATCCACATCAGTAAATGTGATGGTGGAGACGGTAGTAATAATAATAATAATAATAATAATAATATAATATATGTGTGTATGTGTTAAAAAAAACTACGGATGCATACTACTAGTATTGTAGCTTTATATTTCAGTCGGTATTGTAATTTTAATTCCAGTACCGGTGTGTAATAGATGCATAATATATGAATAGAGTAAAAGTCGCAATGCTCGACGCTTTTGACTAAAAGTGTGTGTCATGTGATTGGCTATATTCAAATATTATTTGTGATATTAATATTTGGTAAATGTTTAAAATTCAGATGGACAACAAAGTGAATCAATTAAACCAGAATGATAATATTCAGAACGACAACCACTCGAATAATGATAATCTGAATAATGAGAATCCAAACAACAATGGAAATCAAATGGATAATAGTGCCGTTCAACACATAGTGGCACAAGGAATTATAGATACAATGCCATTTATTATTCAAACAGTTCAAGAAGCGAATAATAAAAGTAAGCATAGCAGTAAGCGACCAAGTGAACCAGAACACAACGTGAACAATGGACCCATACTTCAAGCACCCATTCTCAAAAGAAGAAGAACCATGCCGTATGGTTGTTCTTACAAAGAATTCTGGTCCTGCAAACCAATAGAATTCTCGGGCAATGAAGGACCCATTGCAGCTTTACACTGGATAGAGAAAACTGAAGCTGTTCTGAAAATAAGCAAGTGTGCTGAAGAAGATAGAATAATGTTTGCTTCTAATTTATTTAAGAATGCAGCTCTAGAATGGTGGAACACTATCCTCCAGTCAAAAGGAAGTGATAGGATATATAACATGGAATGGGAGGAGTTCAAAAATATGGTAGAAAGGAAGTTCTGCCCTCCCAAAGAAAAAGAACAGATGGCAAATAAGTTTTTGAACCTTAGGATGACTGGGGTAGATAGTAAGGGATATACTACCACATTCTTTGAATATGCCAGGATAGTACCAACCCTTGCATCACCTGAACCGGTATTAATCTCCCGTTACATCTGGGGATTAATTGGAGAAATTAGACATGTAGTCAAGGCAGCTAGACCCCAAACCATAGAAGAAGCTGTAGAACTAGCCAATACCTTGACTGATGAACTGGTGCGTACTAGAGAGGAAGACCAGACGAGAAACCTATCCCGTAGAAATGTAGGTTCTACATCTGCAACTTATTGCAAGTATTGCAAAAGGAAGCATTCTGGAAAAATGCTCCATATATTGCAATTTTTGCAAAATATCAGGTCACAAGGAAGAAGACTGCAGGAGGAAAGCCAGCATTCAGATACGTTTCAACTGTGGAGAAAAAGGTCATATCAAGCCAAATTGTCCGAAATTAGCTCCAGCTGCAAACAACAAGAACCCTAAAAATGCTAGGGCATTTGTTCTAACTGCAGACGAAGCCAAAATGATTCCAGACGTCATAGCTGGTACGTTTTTAGTTAATGATATTTTTGCTAAAGTATTATTTGACTCTGGTGCAAACCAAAGTTTTATTAATACTTTGTTTTGCAAACTTCTAAATCAATCATTAACTAAACTACCACAAGAATGTCTAGTAGAGACAGCAAATGGAGAAACCGTTAGGATTTCTAAAATCTTGCAGGAAGCAAGAATAGAAATTTTTAATCAAAAATTTACTGCAAACCTTTACCCAATGAATCTGGCAGGATTTTATGTGGTATTAGAAATGGATTGGTTAATAGCCAATAAAGCCAGTATTTTATGTGATCAAAAATCAATTCAAGTAAAATCACCAAGAGGTGAAAAGATCACAATTAAAGGAAATAAGTCATCTAGATCCACTAAATTCATCTCTGTGATGAAAACTGCAAGTTATATAAGAAAAGGATCTATAGTGTATTTGATTTCTATAATCACTAACACCAAAGAAAAGAACTAAAGACATTCCAGTAGTGTCCCAGTTTTCAGATGTCTTTCCAGAGGAATTGCCAGGACTGCCGCCAGACAGGGAAGTTGAATTCAGAATCCACCTGTTACCAGGAACAGCACCAATTGCCAAAACACCTTACCGTTTGGCACCCGCTGAAATGCAAGAACTAAAGAAACAAGTGAATGAATTGTTGGAGAAAGGATTTATACAGCCAAGCTCATCGCCATGGGGAGCGCCGATATTGTTTGTTAAAAAGAAGGACGGATCAATGCGTATGTGCATTGACTACCGTGAATTGAACAAAGTCACGATTAAGAATTGGTATCCATTACCGAGGATCGATGATCTGTTCGATCAACTTCAAGGAGCTCGATTTTTCTCTAAAATTGATTTAAGATCAGGATATCATCAATTAAAGGTATAGGAAAATGATATTCCTAAAACCGCATTCAGAACAAGGTATGGTCATTATGAATTTACTGTCATGCCATTTGGTTTAACCAATGCCCCAGCTGCATTTATGGACATGATGAACCGAATATGTAAACCATATTTGGATAAATTCATAATTGTCTTCATAGATGATATTCTAATTTACTCTAAAAGTAAGGAAGAGCATGCAAAACACTTGCACTTACTTTTAAGTTTATTAAGAAAGGAAAAGCTTTGTGCTAAATTTTCAAAGTGTGAGTTTTGGTTAGAACAGGTACAATTTCTTGGACATTTAGTTAATCATGAAGGAATCCATGTGGATCCAGCAAAGATCGAGGCAATTACCCATTGGAAAACCCCTGAGTCACCAACTGAGGTTAGAAGTTTCTTAGGATTGGCTGGTTATTATAGAAGATTTATCCAAGATTTTTCTAGAATAGTCATTTCCTTAACTAAGTTAACCTGCAAATCTATTAAGTTTGAATGGGGACCAAAACAAGAAGAAGCCTTTAGAATCCTTAAGCAAAGATTAACCCATGCACCCATATTAGCGTTACCAGAAGGAACTGAAGACTTTGTAGTCTATTGTGACGCTTCTAAGTTTGGTTACGGATGTGTGTTGATGCAACGTCAAAAGGTTATAGCTTACGCATCTAGACAACTTAAGAATCATGAAGAAAATTATTCAACCCATGATTTGGAATTAGGAGCTATAATTTTTGCCCTTAAGATCTGGAGACATTATCTTTATGGTAGTAAGTTTACCATATTCACAAATCATAAGAGTTTAAGATATGTTTTCGGGCAAAAAGAATTGAATATGAGACAAAGACGCTGGATGGAAATGCTTAGTGATTATGATTGTGATATCCAGTATCATGCAGGGAAAGCAAATGTAGTGGCAGATGCTTTAAGTCGAAAATATCATGAAAAGCCAAAAAGGGTACGTTCTTTTAAATTAAATTTACAAGTAGATTTAAATGATCAGATTAGAAAAACACAAGAATCAGTAATCAAGGAAGATACTGAAAAATTAAAAGGAATGACTAAGGAATTAGAACAAGGAATAGATGGAATTTGGAGATTCCATAAAAAGAGAATGTGGATACCTAAATTAGGAAATTTACGTCACCATATATTAGAAGAAGCCCATTAGTCCAAATATACGATGCATCCAGGAAGTGATAAAATGTATCAGGATCTAAGGAAAATTTTTTGGTGGATAGGAATGAAAAAGGATATAGCAGCTTATGTTTCTAAGTGTTTAACTTGTTCACAAGTTAAAGCTGAACACCAGAAACCCTCAGGATTGTTACAACAGTTAGAAATGCCAGTGTGGAAATGGGAATTGATAACAATGGATTTTGTTACCAAATTACCCAAAACCAAGAAAGGAAATGATACAAACTGGGTGATTGTAGATAGGCTAACTAAGTCAGCTCATTTCCTACCGATGAAGGAAACTTTTAACATGGAACAATTAGCCAAATTGTATGTAAATGAAATTGTTTCATTAGATGGAATACCTTTATCAATTGTTTCTGATAGGGATAGCCGTTTTACCTCTCATTTTTGGACAAGTTTCCAAAAAGCAATGGGAACCAAGCTGAATCTAAGCACCGCTTATCATCCTCAAACGGACGGGAAAAGTGAAAGGACAATTCAGACAATGGAAGACATGCTTAGAACCTGTGTAATTGATTTTGGAAGTAATTGGGATGATCACTTACCTTTAATAGAATTTTCTTATAATAATAGTTATCACACAAGTATCAATGCTGCACCATTCGAAGCACTTTATGGACGAAAGTGCAGAACCCCAGGCTGTTGGGCAGAAATTGGGGAAAAGCAACTATCTGGACCTGAGATAGTGCAAGAAACAACCGATAAGATCATTCAAGTCAAGGAACGACTAAAAGCAGCACGTGATCGACAGAAAAGCTACGCTGATGACAGACGTAAGCCGTTAGAATTTCAAGTAGGTGACAAGGTATTATTAAAAGTCTCTCCTTGGAAAGGAGTGGTAAGGTTCATCAAACGGGGAAAGCTAAGTCCCAGGTATGTTGGACCTTTTGAAATTGTTAGAAAAATAGGACCTGTAGCCTATCAGCTACAACTACCAGAGGAAATGACAGGAATACATGATGTATTTCATGTATCTAATCTCAAAAAGTGTTTAGCTGATGAATCATTGATAGTATCTCTTAAGGATATAGAGGTAAATGAACAACTTACGTTTGTAGAAAGACCTCTGCAAATTGAAGACAGGAAAATTAAAAATCTTAAGCATAAAAGATTAGTTCTGGTCAAAGTGAAGTGGGACTCCAAAAGAGGACCTGAGTACACATGGGAACTTGAATCAGAAATGCAACGGAAATATCCACACTTGTTCCAGTAGAACTCGAGGACGAGCTCTAAAACAAGGTGGGGAGGATGTAACAACCCTCGGTAAAACCAACACCCTCATAATAATTCCGACACCCTAGTATATGTTAAAATGTCCCAATATGTCTTATATTACATCCCGTATGTGAAAACCGAGCTCGAAATAGATCATAACATATAAAATAAATTAAAAACAATAAATATTGAGCTGAGGCGGGCCGCGTAGACCCACCCCAAGCTTTTACGCGGGCGGTATAAGGACCAGCACTTGACTCCGTTTGTTTTATTTAGTTCAGGCGGGCCGCGTAAGCTTAAGCTTACACGTACGCGGGCCGCGAGAGCCCTAGAATGTGGCGCAGCCCGGTGATGACACGTGTCAGCATCGTGTCAAGTCTAGATGGTGATCCGGACGAGCTACGCGTTGACCCGAGTTTGACACGGGCCGCGTAAGCCTTAGCTTACTTTTACGCGGGCCGCGTGGGGACCAGATTTCAGCCCTATATAAGAAGGCAACGGGCCTTCAGTTCCGATCGTTCATTTTCTTTCTTTCAATCTCAATTTCTGAATTAGAGACATTATAGTCGGGTATTATACCCCCTAAATAGCGAGGTTCTGCTACAATGTAAGTATTATAACCCCTGGAGACGTATTAGATACGCTGCCCGATTGATCTAGGGTTCCGTAACGGCTGTCGTGGTTCTGCCCGACGTAGTCGTTGGAATGCCGTCTCGGGGAGGGTATTACTAATGTTAAAATGGGTTATTATACTAACACACGTGTATTTGTGTAATTTATAGATTATTCCCAGGAAATCCTTACTGAAAACCTTAAAACAACAATGTGAGTAATCTCCTTTTTGTAAACAGTTTTTACAAAACCTTAACTATTTTACAAGGCAATTTAGCAGTGATTGAGTCTTTGTAATTCTACGATTACTGCCGGTATGTTGGGGTTTTGTATACAAAATGTGAGTAACGTTACCATTGGACGAAGAGTTAGCCAATGTGTAATATGACCCACCAGTCAGGATTGACAGTATTGAATGAGTAATTGGGTAGATATAAACATTATAATCGCCCTCGATACTGTTTAAATTAAATTAATGTTTCTTGATTAAAATGGGATTCACTCACCAGTATTTTCCACTGACAAAATGTTTTTAAAACGCATTTCAGGTAACACAATGTGAAAGCCAATTAGAAGCCAGCTGGACAGCACTGAAGGCTTGGAGAAGTGGCTATAAAAGTTACCTAAATAAAAGAAAGTGTTTATTTAAATAAAGTGGGATTTATCCCTGTAAATCAGTTTGTAATGAAAACTTGGGTTTTACCCAGGTGTTTAATATTATAAAATGTGGTGGTTTACTCCGATAACATATTTCCTAACTACGGTCCTGATGAAAATTTCCGCTGCCAAATTAATTAATAACGTGAAACCACCAAAACTGGCTCGCGGCCGCCCGTTCTCGGGAATTAGGGACCAGGGGCTGTGACACGTGTATTGAACACTTTGTAGGCCTTGGCAGTGGTTGAGTATCCCAGATGATAACCACAGTCAATTTTGGCTGCAAATTTTGAAATGGAATCTTTTAAGTTCAGAATAAAGCATGGGCAGCCAAAAACCTTGAAGTATGAGATCAGTGGTTTGATTTTATACAGAATTTCATAGGCAGTCTTTTTGTGCCTGGGGTTTATTAAAACTATGTTTTGGACATAGCAAGCAGTGTTTACTGCCTCTGCCCAAAAAGTTAATGGCAAACCTGAATCTGCAAGCATGGTTCTGGCAGCCTCAATCAAAGTTCTGTTCTTTCTTTCAACTACCCCATTTTGCTCTGGTGTTCTAGGGATGCTGTACTGCCTTACAATCTCTTTCTTCACACATAAGGCATCTAACTCCCTATTCTTGAATTCTGTGCCATTGTCACTCCTGAAGACTTTTACTGGAAGGTCAAATTGCTTTTCATCCTGTATCACAAAGTCTTGCAAAATGCATGCAGTCTCATCTTCTGAGTGTAAAAAGAAAGTCCATGTAAACCTAGAAAAGTCATCAACAATAACTAAACAATATCTCTTCTTTTTAAGACTCATGACTTGAACTGGGCCAAACAAGTCCATGTGCAGCATTTGCAAGCACTGGGTTGTTTTGGACTCTTCAATGGACTTGAAAGAGCTTTTATGTTGCTTTCCTTTTAAACAGGAAACACAATGCTCAGAACATGAAAACAATTTTTGTGGCAGGCCTCTTACCAAACCATTTTTTGAAATTTCAGTGATTGTCTTAAGATTTGTGTGCCCCAGCCTTCTGTGCCAAAGTTCTGTCTCTTTGTTAGAGGCAGCTGAGAACAGACAGGCATCAACTCTGGGACACTCTTTTGACATGTCAACAACATAAACATTGCCACTTCTTTGAGCAACAAGTTTTGTTTGACCAGTTTTTATTATTGCTTCAATCTTTTTGACCATTTCTGGTCCAACAATCCTACAACACTCCTTTGTGAAGAATGACCCGTACCCCTTGTCACTCATTTGTGAAACACTCAGGAGGTTGAATTTCAGACTGTCTATCAGATTGACATTTTCAAATTTTACATTTCCAGACTGTACTGTACCAGACCCCAGAACTTTCCCTTTACTGTTATTCCCAAAGGATATATCACCCCCTCCATGAATTTTGAAATCTTTGAGTAGGGCTTTATATCCAGTCATGTGCCTGGAGCCTCCACTATCAACATACCAAAGGCTATCTAAACAGGCAGAAGCTCCCTGCACATGAAGTAAAAGGATTAGTTCATTAGGGTTTCCAAAGCCAATAAGGCTTTGGATGGGGACTCAACAGTGTATGGGATGGATGCAGATTGATGGAGAGTGGTTAGGTCAGGGGTTTGGACAGTTTTAGTACTGTTTCTTGCTAACCACTGTTGGGGGTCTTGACCAATCACCTGCTGATAACCAAAAGGACGCCTGTTCACTTTGGGTTTAGAGGGCCTTTTGTAGGTCTCATAAACGTGTGGAATTCTTTGGTAATTTGGTTGTTCCTTACCTCTTCTGTAGGGATTGGCAGGTGGTGCATCAGTAACCTGAACATCTCTTTTGACAGATGTTTGGTTCAGCTGTTTTGTGACAGCTGTTTGAACTGGCACAAACAGTGGTTGGTTTTTGGTGAATTTTACAGATGATGATGATGGACTCAAGGATGTTTTAGCAGTGTACTCATTCTTTTTCACATCAAAGTTTTTGAGATACACACATGCTTGAGTTTTGTGGTTTGTTTTACCACAGACAATGCAGCTTTCAGCTGGAACAATGACACTTGTTTTGTTTAGATCATATGCTTTTAAATGGAAACAATCTTTTGTTAGATAATTCCTTTTCTCACAAAATTCACAAAACAGGTTATTGATTTTTTCTTTCTTCTTTCTCTTTTCGAACTCCTTTGCAACATAGTTTTTAACCTCTGCTGGGATGTCCTTGAGTGGAATGACTTTAGCTTTTGGAGCTTTAACACCATCAGTGGTTGTAAAGTCCATAGGCTTGAAGTTCTCAAGAATGTCACACTCGTCAGACCATGTGGGTTTAAACTGATATTTCTCAATTTCCTCAAAAGTAGAGGATCCCATTGGTCTGTCAAGTGTGATTTTGTTACCAAGTTTGTCAGTGATTTTCACTTCCTGGCCATTCTTGTTTGTGGGAATGTACTCAGATGTTTCTTCAGTGGTTTGAACAGATTTTTCACAAGCAGTGTTTTCATCATCATGCTTTCTATAACCAACCCCAAATTTAACATTGCTTTTAATTTGTTTCTCAAGCATAACCTCATACCCTTTGCATGATTCAACCCATTTTTCACAGGTGATCTGGGTAGCCTCTAACTCCTTTTTGCAAACTTGGTATTTTTCTACCATAGTTTGGAGTTGAGTTTTGGTTATGCTCTGCTCTTCTTTAAGACAGCTGATCTCTTTATCTTTTTCAGTCAATTTGTTTTTAAGTTCTTTTACAGACCTTTCAAATTTGACTTCATCAGTTAAAATTTTATTCCGAAGGTTTTCATTTACCTCTTTGATGTTAGCAAAAGCAATTATGCAATTGTCAGAACACAGTTTTTCTAGAACTTGAGGTGATACCTTGGCAGCAGCCATCATTGCACAATCACATTGATGATTTTCATCACCATCAACTCTTTCTTCCTTTTCACCTGCTTTCTCTTCCTTTTCTTCTTCTTTGTCCTCTTCGGACCATGGGTCTGTCATTGGTTCAATCAGGGTACCTGAACTTTCTCCCAGCAGTAATTCACCAGCCACATCAGTAACCACTGCTTCAGTCACCTCATCCACTGTTTCAGCACTTAGCTGTTCACCTTCAGTTTCAACCCCCTCTGGTATTAACTCTAATGCCATCAAACAAAATTTATCATGAGAAGATTCATTAGAAGCATAGAGTGCAAAATTCTCATCGCCAAGCTCATCAGGCAAGCTGCTCCAGTCAACAAAGCCTTGAGTGAAGAAGCTTTGCTGATCTGGTTGTGCCACTGCTGGAGCAGCTGTTTGAGGTGCAACAGGTTGCACTTGTGCCTGAGGGACAGGGGTTTGAACATACTGAATTTGTGGAACAGTGGTTTGGACATAATGCACCGGCACAGGGGCAGCAGCACAGTGAGCAGTGTTAACATGAGCTGCAGGGGTATATTGGGGATAGTGCACAGTGTTTTGATTTTGTGGTCTAGGGTTTGAGCTGGGATGAGTAACTATTGGTCCAGTGTTTTGACTTCTGCATTCCCTAGCAAAGTACCCTAGCCTATTGCACTTGTAACACTTAATTTTCGATTTATCCAACCCAACCCTTAAATTCCCATGAAGTCCTGGGAATTTTCTCCCTGTTCTTTTATAGAATTTGCTAGTTCTAACACTGAGCAAAGCCAACTGGTGCAGAATGTCCATCTCTTCTAAGTCAGTGGGATCAAAATGTTGCAGATCATTGAGTTCAAAACATAAATTGTTTGACATCTGGTTTTCATTTGCAGTGAATGAATAACTTGCAGAGTGAGGATCAGGATTGTTAAAATTTGCACCAGTGGTTATATCAATGAAGTGATCATAACCCTGATCCTTACCACTGCTCCCAAATTCTTCTTGACCGAAAAGAGCAGTGCTACCGAATGAGTAATCATCAGCAACTTTTCCTGACTCTTGCAACCTCTTTTTCTGGTTCAACTCCCTTTCGTAGGTCAGGAGTCGACCGTGAAGTTGGGTCAAGGTCAGATCCTTGAACTCAGCAGAGTTTCTGGTGACAAAAGCTATGGTGTCCCATTTTTCTGGCAGTGACCTGAGGAACCTGCTATTTTGAGTTGAGTTTGGAAAAGTTACTTTAACAAGCCTCAGTTCACTGATGAGACAACTGAAACGCTCAAATTGTTGCGTCAGTGATTCACCTTTAACGTGACAAAATGTTTCATATTGCTGGTTTAGTATTTCCCTATTGTTCTCTATGACTTCTTCGGTTCCCCCAAACTGTTCCTTAAGCGCGTCCCATAACTCTTTGGCACTGTTACAGTGTAACAGTCCAGCATATATCTCATTGGGCAGCGCTGATGCTATGATGCTAATCGCTTTAGCATCGAGTTCGAACTTTAGTTGGCTCTGTTTTTCAACGAAACGAACAAACAATCAGTATCAACTGTTATGAGCTGAACTTTTTACGTCAAAATGATTGTTAAATCAAATTTGACTGTCCAAGCTCTGATACCAATTGTTAGGATCTGTGGCTCTAATGGTTGTGCTTGTTTGTATGATTGAACAGACAAAATAGAAATTTACAGAGTTTAAGTGCAGCGGAAATGAATAACAAACTTTGTAAGCACAATCAAAGGAGAATATAGTTTGATAAACAATTGCCTTTTCATAGAGTCGGAAGATTACAATCAAAGCAAAAGATTACAATGCAAGCTTACAAACTAAACTCCCCCTCAGTCTGATACCCCAGGATTGGTTGCATAAGATGAAAGGATTGAATTGAGGAGATGAACTCACTCAAAACGATCAAGTATAACAGTACAGAGTACTGTTATATTTATAGGCAAACCAAACCACTGATGTACCTCAGCTGACGTCACCATGAAAGTGACATCTAACAGCCTAACAACCTGTAAACACTGTTCAATACAAACTACTGATGTCTAACAACTGATTGATAATAAAATACAAAACATGAGTAAACTACTGATTCACTTTCCACTGTTGTAGCCTAAGCAGTGATGTGATAATCAGTGCTTTCTTCAAAGGTGATCAGTCCTTGAAAAGGCAGTGCTTGTGTCTTCAGCAGTACTTAAGAGACAGCAGTAGATAGAACGTCAGTGTTTGCCTTTTAGCAGCCTTTAGGGTTTAATCAGTGTTTGGTTCATCAGTTGTTATTCTGAGCAGGACTTAGAGTGTATCAGTTGATAGATAACCACTGTCAAGGGGAAAGCTTAATGTAAACGTCTGCTTATTGAGAATCCACTGTTGTGAACCGGTTTTGGCTTTCATTATCTGTTCCTCTGGTAGGGTTCAATCCCAACACCTGTATATTTACATTTTTAATTAGTTTAATAAATTCTAAACAAAAACTTATAACGAGTTTATGTCCAAAAATTTTTGAAAATACATATACGAGTTATGTATACTTTTGATATCTTTAATATTTAATCTATCTATATATCTAACTATATATAAAATGAGAAGTAGAGCTGATGTAACTTTACATACGTGTCAACTAACTAGACATGCCACGTAGGTTTTGCTAATGTCATAAATAACAACTTAAAATGTTAATATATTCTATCTATTTTTTTCTAATCCAATGTAAATATAAATATATATATGTATATATATATATGTATGTATGTATATATATATGTATATATATATATCTGTATAATATATATAATATATGTGTATGTTTTAGAGATAATTGATATTGGAGGGAAATTTGAACTGCATGGGGAAGTGGTTTTTGCATTTAATGTTTCTGAACACTATCATCATAAGCTCCCTAACTTCCTCTCAACTCTTCTTAGAGGGGACGGGGCGGTCCCGTGGAACTTTGTATAACGCGTGATCAAAGCTTTGCCACCCACCGCCACCATATAACATAACGAGTGATGGTTTGGGTTTGTGTATAACGCGTGGAAAAATTAACGTCGTGATGGTTTGGGTTTGTGCGTGGAATTGTTGGTTGGGGGGAAATTGTTGGGTGTGGTGATGAGTGATGACCACCCCCACTAAAAATGGTTGTGAGTGATGGAAAAATGGTCAATGACATGGCGAAACTTGATTGGTGCTTGTGAGTGATAAATTCTATCACTAGTGAACCACCCCTAGTCCCCTTATCATATATCACTCTCAAATTTACATTGTTTTCATTAGTTTAATAAATTCTAAACAAAAACTTATAACGAGTTTATGTCCAAAAATTTTTGAAAATACATATACGAGTTATGTATACTTTTGATATCTTTAATATTTAATCTATCTATATATCTAACTATATATAAAAGGAGAAGTAGAGCTGATGTAACTTTACATACGTGTCAACTAACTAGACATGCCATGTAGGTTTTGCTGATGAATAACAACTTAAAATGTTAATATATTCTATCTATTTTTTTCTAATCCAATGTGTGTATATATATATATATATATCTGTATAATATATATAATATATGTGTGTGTTTTAGAGATAATTGATATTGGGGGAAATTTGAACTGCATGGGGAAGTGGTTTTTGCATTTAATGTTTCTGAACACCATCATCATAAGCTCCCCAACTTCCTCTCAACTCTTCTTATCATATATCACTCTCGAAGTCATTCTCTCACACACACAAACACACTCTCTTCTTCTTCTTCTTTAGGCGCTTTTTTTCTTCAGATTTTAGGGCTGCATCTAGACGGAGATGTCAAAATCAGTTATGTTTGAAGGCGGAGGATCGTCCCTTTCTATAAGTTTCATCGATGATTCCAATCCTGCGAAAGATATGTGGAATCTAAAGCTCGAATCATTAGAAAATGGACGCATGTGTTTCAGATGTATCTGATCTTGCTGGATGAGAAGGTATTTACTTTTTTAACTTTCTTTTTCTTGAGTATTGTTTATAGTTTTGTGTAGTGGTACGAGTTAGGGTTTGGATACATTAGCACTTTATTTCCGTAATTTTATATTTCACGTCTATTGTTTGCTGTTTGGATTATGATATTAGGGTTTTTAACTTTGTAATGTATTCTGATATTAGGGTTTTTTTTCGTACATTTCAGGGTTGTAAGATTCAGGCTGGTATCAAGGGCCCTTTGATACCTTATTTTGACTCCCAACTTCAGGAAGATTTGGTTGTTGTTTTGTCCAGGTTTGGTGTTGGTGAAAACCTGGCACCATACAAAGTTGTGAATCATGCTTATAAGATTAACTTTTATCTTGTAAAATTGTTAGACCTGCTTTTGGTTGGGAAGGTGTTGAATACAGTTTTAAGTTGATCTCACATTCACTTATTGACAAAGGAGAATGCAAAGGCCTTTTGACTGTTGGTATGTATTTTGTTTAGTTGCAGTTCTTATAACGTTTCCTTGTTATTTTTGAGCTTGTAAATCATATGCAAGTGATCGTCCTTATTTTATTGCAGATGTTGCAGGTACTGTCGTTTGGTGTGGTGATATGGGCATATATGGAAAACCTCCTAAAGAAAGAAAAAGGATGAACTTTGAACTCGAAGATGTGGAGTAAGTATGTTTCTTTATTTTATCTATTTATTATGTGTTATGTTGGATCAGTTCTGTTTAAACATAATGGAAAACATGAATAATACCTGTTACAGCAGACAGGCCAGCAGAGAATCCAGTCAGAGATGCAGCCATTGAGTTCGACATGATTGTCAGGATGATCTGGTTCCTCCTTAGGGTGTAAGTTAATGATGGTGATGAAACTGAAATTAGGGAGGTTTCGGTTATGGGGAGAGAGAGACGAATTCTTGATGTTATGAGGGTTTTTGATTGTAATGTGTGTAACCCTTTAACTCTCTAATAAGCCCCTTATTTATACACCCAAGAGGAAACCCAATTAGTTAATAAGGGTAATATGGTCCATCAACAATTACCAACTAATTATTAATAGGTTATTAAATATATTTTGATCTAATATAATATAAATGATTATATAGGTACAAGATTAAATATTACATTTATATATTTAATCTCACATTCTCCCACTTAGCCAAGTAATCATTTATCATGAGTATTAGGTAAGCCTGGCCAGGGGTTAACACTCATTTTAGCTTTAAACCAAGAACTATAGCAGAGAAATACAGCCGTTGAATCATCATTCGACTCAGGACCCCCATTGGTCATACTATAGCCTCAATTTAAAACCTAATAGTTACGATCAAAATATGTATAAGCCCTTTAGCGTCTGATTTGTATTTATATTTGTCTATATGTCATTACACCGGCAGCACATATGTTAGAGACATACAAAATCAAACTGAGGAAATTTTATTAATCAAAACATAAGCTAGTACAATATGCCATTAAATAAGGTCTTTAGTAAGTCCCATATTCGATACATGTTCTTCGAAAACTTTAGGTGGGAGACCTTTAGTCATCGGATCCGCTTGTGACAACTCGAACTTTAGACTTACTGTGATGTAACGTTACGTGCTTATACGACACTTTGAGTTAACGAATGTTATGATGTTACGTACTATGTAAACTTGATTTTATAATTATGTGACTACGTGTGTTATTATGTGCTATATGATTTAATGAGAATGCATATGTTATGTGAATCAAATGTTAACCCAACCGCATACAAGCCCATTCGGGCCACACACCCAACTCGAGACCACAAGGCGGCCCAAGTGAGGTTCCGGCCCACTCCTCTTATGCGTATGCATACACAACTAGGGTTGCTAGTTTTCACAATTTCTCCTTGCAACCAAGAACACACACACGCACAAACTCTCTCTCTCAACTCGGAACCAAGAGCTGCCGAAGTGATACACGCATCGAAGCTTGTTGAATCCGGATCCCTTCTCTCCATCTCGGTTAGTTTGAGTTTATGATTTTCTGTTTTGTTGTGATGTCGTGTATGGTTTGATCAATCGGTCCAAGTATATGTTAAACCGATTAGAGTTGCATGATATTAAACTAGGGCCGGTTAGGTTGTTGGCCGATTAGATTATGTTGTTTATGCTTGGTCTTCGGATTGATGGTATGATGATAGATATAATCAGGTTTTGTATGAATGATATTCGGTTAGGTTGCATGCTAATCCGATGATATGTTTATGACTCGGTTTAGATTTGTGTGCTAATCCGATTAGTTGTTTGATGCTGTTATGAACATGCTAATGATGATGATTGTGAAGGTGTTATGAATATGATTGAATGCTGAATAAACATTGTTTGATTTGATTTCCGAAACTGCCTAAGTTGTTTGCTAGAATCACGGAATGATTGTTACAGGAATTATAGAAACCGTTACACAGCTTGTTGCGACACAGTTTGCGAGTTGAGACCGAGTTTGCGAGTCCCGTCGCGACTCGGAACCTCACACCCAGCAACACAAGCCGAAACCATGGTTGCGAGTCCCGTTGCGACTCGTAACCGGACCATGACGAACCGAGACCACCTGTTGCGACTCGTAACCAGTTGTTGCGACTCATAACCCGGTTGCGACTCGAGATCGCTGGTTGCGACTCGAGACCACCTTTGCACGTACACTGTTTTTGGGCCTTCGCTGTCACGGGCCCAATCAGTTGGGCCAAATGTTTGGATTTGTGGACTGTTTGTTGTTGGACCAGTATACGTTTACTATTTGGGCCGATTGAGAATCTGGACTATTTAGTTTGGGCTGTTATATGAATTGGTTGAATGTTAATGCCATGCTCTTACCTGTTCACATGCATACGTGATAGTAACATGTTAACATATGTGATGCACACGTGTATTACCTTAGTCAAGACTTGACTTGTATAATAACCATGATAGGACGTGGTTGACCATTTACTTGCTACCTGTACTCTTTGTGTATCTGCCGAGCAAACCAAGGTGAGTTCACACAGCCAAGGCATGGGATTCCCGGGTTGGGAATTGGGTTGGATATGTTGAATATGGAATGATTACTCGTACTTACGCATTCTCTAGACTATAGACCATCGTCCTCAGGATAGTCAGGACACGTTACGTAAAGCCTACGTAACCCAGTATTTGCCATTTGTCTCCCGGGTCGGGAGGACACGTTACGTAAAGCCTACGTAACCCAATACCATCTACTGGCTTCCGGGTCGGAAGGCCACGCTACGTAAAGCCTACGTAGCCCCCACGCGTACCATGTCCTCGGGGAAGGGCACGTCACGTAAAGCCTACGCGACCCTGTACGTATTCCTGTTCTCGGTAAAGAAGAACACATGGTCGGAAGTTAGTCTAGTAAGTACCACTAATGAGAAGCCCTCATTAGTAAGGATAAACGTGGGAAACCCCCACCGGTAATATAAACACAAGGTTTGGGAAGCCCCCACCTTTAGTACACGCTAGTATGGGAAGCCCCCACTAGTTATGCTTATGCACTATGTTATGAACTTACTTTCTGTGAACTCGCTCAACTAGTTTGTTGATTATTTGCTGCATGCCTTGCAGGACCTTAGGTACATTATGGAGCTTGCACAGGGAGGAGCAGGTCGTTGTGGGATACGGATCATGAACTTTATCTGAACTTATAACTATTTTGAGATTACATACTATGCTTCCGCTATTTAAACGATGTTTGGTTTTGAAACATCAATCATGTCATGATGATTTACATTGATTACTTTTATTATTAAATGCTATGTTTGATATGATTGATGGCTTGATCCTGGTCAGTCACGCTTCCAAGCGGTGGTACTCCGCGGGTGGATTTTGGGGGTGTGACAGATTGGTATCAGAGCCATTGGTTATAGAGAACTTGGTTTTAATATGGGAAAACGTTTTTATTAAAACCGGACTATAACCAGAACAATGCTCTCAACGATCCACAACGACGCTTCGCTCCACGTGCAAGACTCGACATCCTAGGTAATAAGGTTTATGTTTATTGCCTGTATGCTAGAATTGCTTAGAACTTTGCTCGCATTACGCTTAGATACACATGATACTATAGCATGAGAACACCTACGTGCTTACACTTTTCTGTCATCGCCCTACTCGCGAACCACTCTCATTTACGTTACTTTTACTATGAAGATCATGTCTGGACGAATCAACATGACACAAGCCCAGCTAGAGGCTCTCGTTCAAGCTCAAGTTGCTGCGGCAGTTGCAGCAGCTCAAGCAGGTAGTATATCCTGCAGTATAGGCACACACTAGGATCTTTAGATCCTACATTAACTCTCGTATTTAACTTCGTCCTATTCGTACACAATAGGTCAACACGCGCAACAGCCTGTCTGCACTTTCAAGAACTTCATGGACTGTCGTCCAAATTCTTTCAGCGGCACCGAGGGGGCAGTGGGACTCCTCCATTGGTTTGAAAAGCTAGAATCGGTATTCGAAATGTGCGAGTGCCCTGAGGCTCGCAAGGTCAAGTTTGCCACCGGCACTTTGGAAGGAATAGTGTTAACTTGGTGGAATGCGCAGGTGCAGATTCTTGGGTTGGCAGCTGCTAACGCCACCCCATGGAACGATTTCAAGGAACTCATCAAGCGTGAGTATTGTACGCGTGAAGATATTCACAAGCTGGAAGACGAGCTGTATAATCTGAAAATGGTTGGATCAGAGATCGAAGCGTATACTAAACGGTCGAATGAGCTAGCCGTGCTATGTCCAACTATGGTGGACCCTCCATACAAGCGCATTGAGATGTATCTCAAAGGGTTGGCACCAGAAATCCAGAGCCATGTTACTTCGGCTAATCTTGATAACATCCAGGAGATTCAGCGTCTCGCTCATCGCATCACCGACCAGGCAGTGGATCAGAATAAATTGCCTAAGCGTGTCAACGCTACTGCTACAGTCACTCCTTCGGCTACTCCTGCTACTACTAGCGACAGCAAAAGAAAGTGGGAAGGAGATTCTAGTAAAGGATCAGCATCCGTTCAGTCTCAAGCTCAGCAGCAAAAGATTGATCACTATCAGAGTCCCAGTCAGCAATCCTCTGGTGGTCACAGACAGAGGAGATATCAGGGAAGTCAACCTAAGTGCTACAATTGCCACAGACATCACAATGGCCCGTGTAACAAGGGTCGTTGCCAAAGGTGTCTTAAGATGGGTCACGAGGCCAAAGACTGTAGGAGTCCACGGCCTGCGAATCAGAATCAGCAGCCTCCGCAACCAGCTCCACAGAACCAGCAGCAGCAGCAGCCACAGCGTGGAAACCGGGGATGTTTCCAGTGTGGGGCTGAAGGTCATTTTAAACGCGATTGCCCTCAGTTGAACCAGAACCGCAACAATAACAACAACCAGGGTAATGGGCATAACAACAACGGGGGAAACAACAACAACAATGGCAACGAGGCTAGGGGACGCGCTTTTGTGCTAGGTCGAGGCGACGCAGTGAACGATCCCAACGTTGTTATGGGTAAGTTTCTCCTCGACAATATTTATGTTACTGTCTTATTTGATTCGGGTGCGGATACAAGCTATATGTCTGTGAAAATGTGTCAACTGCTAAAACGTGCACCAACACTTTTACCCACCAAACATGTAGTAGAGTTAGCTAACGGTAAAAGTCTAGAAGCCACGCACGTAGTTCAGGGTTGTAATCTTATCCTAGCTGGTCAAGCTTTCTCTATTGATCTCATTCCCATAGTTTTGGGTAGCTTCGACGTCGTGATTGGGATGGATTGGTTATCCCAACACCAGGCAGAAATTTTATGCAGCGAGAAGATTATTCGCATTCCTCGTTCTGGTCAAGAACCTCTAGAAGTTCAAGGCGACAAGAGTGGTGCTGTGGTTGGCATCATCTCTTTCTTGAAGGCTCAGAAATGCTTACGTAAGGGCCACACAGCCATTTTGGCTCTTGTTACAGACGCATCAGCAAAGGAAAAGAAATTGGAGGATATTCCAATTGTACGCGATTACCCTCAGGTGTTTCCTGAAGACTTACCTGGATTACCGCCTCATCGTCAGGTCGAATTTCAAATCGAGCTCGCTCCAGGAGCAGCACCCATAGCTCGCGCACCATATCGTCTAGCTCCATCAGAATTGGAAGAACTATCAAAGCAGCTACAAGAGCTCTTGGAAAAGGGCTTCATTCGACCAAGCTCTTCGCCTTGGGGAGCTCCAGTGCTTTTCGTGAAGAAGAAAGACGGTACGTTCAGGATGTGCATCGACTACCGTGAACTCAACAAGGTGACGGTGAAGAACCGTTATCCTCTTCCGCGCATAGATGACTTATTCGACCAGTTACAAGGGTCGTGTTACTATTCGAAGATAGACTTGAGGTCAGGGTACCATCAGCTGAGAGTCCGGGATGAGGACGTCTCCAAAACCGCATTCAGAACTCGTTATGGCCACTACGAGTTTCTCGTCATGCCATTTGGGTTAACGAACGCGCCTGCTGTATTTATGGATCTTATGAACAGGGTGTGCAAACCCTATCTTGACAAGTTCGTCATAGTATTCATCGACGACATTCTGATTTACTCCAAGAGTCAGGAGGAACACGAGCAGCATCTTCGCCTGATATTGGAACTCCTTCGGAAGGAACAGCTGTACGCCAAGCTTTCTAAATGCGACTTCTGGCTTCGTGAAGTCCACTTCTTAGGCCATGTAGTGAACAAGGATGGGATCCATGTCGATCCATCCAAGGTAGATTCGATCAGGAACTGGCCTGCACCGCGTACGCCAACGGAAATACGCCAATTCTTGGGCTTGGCAGGTTACTACAAACGGTTTATTAAGGATTTCTCGAAGATTGCTCAGCCGCTTACATTACTGACACAGAAGGGTGTTACCTATCGCTGGGGAGAACCCCAGGAGACTGCTTTTCAGCACTTAAAGGATAGACTTTGCAGTGCACCTATCCTCTCATTGCCAGAGGGCGCAGATGACTTCGTGGTATATTGTGATGCATCCATTCGGGGACTTGGATGTGTGTTAATACAGCGCGACAAGGTTATCGCTTACGCCTCTCGTCAACTCAAGGTTCATGAACGCAACTACACGATGCATGATTTAGAGCTGGGAGCTGTTGTTTTCGCGCTTAAGATATGGCGACACTACCTGTACGGTACCAGGTGCACGATTTACACCGATCATAGGAGTCTCGAGCATATCCTTAAGCAGAAGGATTTGAACATGCGTCAACGACGATGGGTCGAGTTACTTAACGATTATGAATGCGCTATCAAGTACCATCCAGGCAAGGCCAATGTTGTGGCTGACGCCCTCAGTCGTAAAGACACTTTACCTCGGCGCGTGCGAGCGCTACAGCTTACGATTCAGTCTAGCCTTCCTGCACAGATACGAAATGCTCAGGTAGAAGCACTGAAACCAGAAAACGTCAAGGCTGAAGCCCTACGCGGCTCACGACAACAATTAGAACAGAAGGCAGACGGTGCCTACTATGTAACGGGGCGTATTTGGGTCCCACTTTATGGCGGTCTACGCGAACTTGTAATGGATGAAGCTCACAAGTCTCGCTACTCGGTACATCCAGGGTCGGATAAAATGTACCACGACATCAGCACTACTTATTGGTGGCCTAGCATGAAGGCCCACATCGCTACATACGTTGGAAAATGCTTGACATGTGCGAGAGTCAAGGTTGAATATCAGAAACCAGCTGGCCTACTTCAGCAGCCTAAGATACCTCAATGGAAATGGGAAGAAATTTCCATGGAGTTCATTACAGGCTTACCTAGATCTCAGCGTGGGAACGATACAATATGGGTCATAGTTGATCGACTCACCAAGTCTGCACACTTCCTGCCGATTAAGGAAACGGACAAGTTCTCCACTCTCGCAGACGTCTATCTTAAAGAAGTTGTTTCGAGGCACGGAGTGCCCACCTCTATTATTTCGGATCGCGATGCACGATTCACGTCAGAGCTATGGCAAGCAATGCACAAATCTTTCGGCTCAAGGTTAGACATGAGCACAACATATCATCCTCAGACGGATGGGCAGTCTGAGCGTACGATCCAAACTCTAGAAGACATGCTTAGGGCATGCGTTATCGATTTCGGCAACGGCTGGGAAAAGCACCTCCCTTTGGTGGAGTTCTCATATAATAATAGTTATCATACCAGCATCCAAGCCGCTCCATTCGAGGCATTGTACGGGCGTAAATGTCGGTCACCCCTCTGCTGGGCAGAGGTGGGGGATAGCCAGATTACGGGTCCAGAGATTGTAGTGGACGCCACAGAAAAGATCGCACAGATACGACAACGCATGGCGGCAGCACGCGACCGTCAGAAAGCCTACGCGGACAAGCGTAGAAAGCCTTTGGAATTTCAGGTCGGGGACCGGGTTTTACTAAAAGTTTCACCCTGGAAGGGTGTAGTTCGTTTTGGCAAACGGGGCAAACTGAATCCGCGATACGTCGGACCATTCGAAATCATAGAAAAGATTGGCAAAGTAGCATACAAGCTAAACCTACCAGTTGAACTCGGGGCAGTTCACAATGTCTTTCATGTGTCGAACTTAAAGAAGTGCCTGTCAGATGAAAACCTCATCATTCCTTTTAAGGAACTCACTATCGACGAGCGGTTGCAGTTCGTCAAGGAACCAGTTGAAATCACGGACCGGGATGTGAAGGTCCTCAAACACAAGAGAATCCCTCTTGTTCGAGTTCGTTGGAACTCCAAACGTGGCCCAGAGTACACCTGGGAACGCGAAGACAGGATGACAGAAAAGTACCCCCAGTTATTCGAAACCAATGCTACCACTACTGAGGCTGAAGCTACTACTTCGGAATTTCGGGACGAAATTCCAGATCAACGGGGGGAGGATGTGACACCCCAGGAAAATCAGTGAACAATACAGTTTACCTAGCTTCCTCAGTGAGTGCATACCAAATTTCGGGACGAAATTTCCAATTAGTTGGGGATAATGTGACAACTCGAACTTTAGACTTACTGTGATGTAACGTTACGTGCTTATACGACACTTTGAGTTAACGAATGTTATGATGTTACGTACTATGTAAACTTGATTTTATAATTATGTGACTACGTGTGTTATTATGTGCTATATGATTTAATGAGAATGCATATGTTATGTGAATCAAATGTTAACCCAACCGCATACAAGCCCATTCGGGCCACACACCCAACTCGAGACCACAAGGCGGCCCAAGTGAGGTTCCGGCCCACTCCTCTTATGCGTATGCATACACAACTAGGGTTGCTAGTTTTCACAATTTCTCCTTGCAACCAAGAACACACACACGCACAAACTCGCTCTCTCAACTCGGAACCAAGAGCTGCCGAAGTGATACACGCATCGAAGCTTGTTGAATCCGGATCCCTTCTCTCCATCTCGGTTAGTTTGAGTTTATGATTTTCTGTTTTGTTGTGATGTCGTGTATGGTTTGATTAATCGGTCCAAGTATATGTTAAACCGATTAGAGTTGCATGATATTAAACTAGGGCCGGTTAGGTTGTTGGCCGATTAGATTATGTTGTTTATGCTTGGTCTTCGGATTGATGGTATGATGATAGATATAATCAGGTTTTGTATGAATGATATTCGGTTAGGTTGCATGCTAATCCGATGATATGTTTATGACTCGGTTTAGATTTGTGTGCTAATCCGATTAGTTGTTTGATGCTGTTATGAACATGCTAATGATGATGATTGTGAAGGTGTTATGAATATGATTGAATGCTGAATAAACATTGTTTGATCTGATTTCCGAAACTGCCTAAGTTGTTTGCTAGAATCACGGAATGATTGTTACAGGAATTATAGAAACCGTTACACAGCTTGTTGCGACACAATTTGCGAGTCGAGACCGAGTTTGCGAGTCCCGTCGCGACTCAGAACCTCACACCCAGCAACACAAGCCGAAACCATGGTTGCGAGTCCCGTTGCGACTCGTAACCGGACCATGACGAACCGAGACCACCTGTTGCGACTCGTAACCAGTTGTTGCGACTCATAACCCGGTTGCGACTCGAGATCGCTGGTTGCGACTCGAGACCACCTTTGCACGTACACTGTTTTTGGGCCTTCGCTGTCACGGGCCCAATCAGTTGGGCCAAATGTTTGGATTTGTGGACTGTTTGTTGTTGGACCAGTATACGTTTACTATTTGGGCCGATTGAGAATCTGGACTATTTAGTTTGGGCTGTTATATGAATTGGTTGAATGTTAATGCCATGCTCTTACCTGTTCACATGCATACGTGATAGTAACATGTTAACATATGTGATGCACACGTGTATTACCTTAGTCAAGACTTGACTTGTATAATAACCATGATAGGACGTGGTTGACCATTTACTTGCTACCTGTACTCTTTGTGTATCTGCCGAGCAAACCAAGGTGAGTTCACACAGCCAAGGCATGGGATTCCCGGGTTGGGAATTGGGTTGGATATGTTGAATATGGAATGATTACTCGTACTTACGCATTCTCTAGACTATAGACCATCGTCCTCAGGATAGTCAGGACACGTTACGTAAAGCCTACGTAACCCAGTATTTGCCATTTGTCTCCCAGGTCGGGAGGACACGTTACGTAAAGCCTACGTAACCCAATACCATCTACTGGCTTCCGGGTCGGAAGGCCACGCTGCGTAAAGCCTACGTAGCCCCCACGCGTACCATGTCCTCGGGGAAGGGCACGTCACGTAAAGCCTACGCGACCCTGTACGTATTCCTGTTCTCGGTAAAGAAGAACACATGGTCGGAAGTTAGTCTAGTAAGTACCACTAATGAGAAGCCCTCATTAGTAAGGATAAACGTGGGAAACCCCCACCGGTAATATAAACACAAGGTTTGGGAAGCCCCCACCTTTAGTACACGCTAGTATGGGAAGCCCCCACTAGTTATGCTTATGCACTATGTTATGAACTTACTTTCTGTGAACTCGCTCAACTAGTTTGTTGATTATTTGCTGCATGCCTTGCAGGACCTTAGGTACATTATGGAGCTTGCACAGGGAGGAGCAGGTCGTTGTGGGATACGGATCATGAACTTTATCTGAACTTATAACTATTTTGAGATTACATACTATGCTTCCGCTATTTAAACGATGTTTGGTTTTGAAACATCAATCATGTCATGATGATTTACATTGATTACTTTTATTATTAAATGCTATGTTTGATATGATTGATGGCTTGATCCTGGTCAGTCACGCTTCCAAGCGGTGGTACTCCGCGGGTGGATTTTGGGGGTGTGACACCGCTAGCATATCTTTAGTACTAATATACTCAATACAAAGATTACTTTCCTCAACTCGTTCACATACGAACAAATATTTTGTATCAAGATATAAACCAGCTCCAGTCGAACTGTTACTGTTCGAGAAACTAACGGCAGCTGAGTTATCACAGTAAAGCTTCAATGGTCTAGAAATGGAATTAACGATTTTGAGTCCAGTGATCAGATTTCTAAGCAACATTCCATGACAGGTTGTGTTGTAAACAGTAATGTATTCTGCCATCATTGTGGACGTTGTAGTTAACTGTTGTTTATGACTCTTCCATGAGATAGGTCCGCCTGCTAACATAAAGATGTAGCCCGAAGTGGATTTCTTGTCATCTTTGCACTTGGCAAAGTCAGAATCAGAATATCCTACCACTTCTAAGTGATCACTTCTTCTATAAGTCAGTTTATAGTCTTTCGTCCCTTGCAGATATCTGAGGACCTTCTTAGCTGCTTTCCAGTGATCTAGGCCAGGATTAGTCTGATAACGGCCTAGCATTCCAGCAATATAAGCGATATCTGGGCGAGTACAGACTTGAGCATACATCAGGCTCCCGACTACTGACGCGTAAGGTATCTGGCTCATTTGCTCCTTTTCAACCTCTGTTGTCGGACATTGGAATGAACCGAAAACATCTCCCTTAACTACTGGAGCGACGGAGGGTTTGCACTGTTGCATGTTGTAACGTGTAAGGACACGATCTATGTAAGTCTTTTGAGACAATCCTAAGATCCCTTTGTGTCTATCTCGGTGAATTTCGATGCCAATGACGTAAGAAGCATCTCCGAGATCCTTCATGTCGAAGTTATGCGAGAGTAACCGCTTCGACTCATGCAACATGTTTAAACTATTACTTGCCAATAGAATATCATCTACGTAAAGGACAAGTATAGTAAAATTACTCCCACTCATCTTGAGGTAGGTGCATTGATCCACTTGATTCTTCATAAAACCTTGCCTCTTCATGACTTCATCAAACTTGAGGTACCATTGACGTGATGCTTGTTTTAACCCATAAATGGATTTCTTCAACTTACAGACTAGATGCTCCTGACCTTCAGGTTTAAAGCCTTCAGGTTGTTTCATGTAAACATCTTCGTCTAAGTCTCCGTTAAGGAAAGCAGTTTTGACGTCCATCTGAGGTAGCTCTAAATCAAAATGAGCTACTAGGGCCATAACGATCCTTAATGAATCTATACGAGAGACAGGTGAAAACTTCTCTTGATAATCAATTCCCTCTTTCTGAGTGTAGCCCTTTGCAACCAATCTCGCTTTGTAGCGTTCAACGTTCCCATTCGGATCTAGTTTTGTTTTGAACACCCATTTACAACCTACAGGTTTGACACCGTTGGGTAATTCTACCAAATCCCAAACGTCATTTTTCTTCATGGATTCAAGCTCATCAATCATTGCTTTGTTCCATTCAGAAGACTGATCACTGCTAATGGCTTCATTATAAGAGATAGGATCATTGAGCTTTCCAGCATCCATTTCAGTCAGGTAGGTAACATAATCATCCCAATTAGTAGGCCGTTTCTGCCTAGATGACCTCCTGAGCTGATTTGTGGGTTCAGCGTTGTCTTGGTTTTGAGCGTTTGATGTGCCTTCGTTATGAGGTATGATGGGTTCTGGTTGTGGAGATGGAGTTTGTGTCGTGGCTTCAGGTGCAGTTGCATGGGGTACAAGAGGAGTAAACGGAGTAATGGTAAGCGACGAGTCTCTCCCCCCCGCGTCTTGTACTTCTTGCAATTCTTCGTAAGGGTTAGTACTGCTCCCACTGACCTTGAAATCCTCCAGGAACGCAGCACGCTTGGTTTCAACAATACGGGTGACATGGGAAGGACAATAGAAACGATAACCCTTTGAATGATCAGGATACCCGATAAAGAAGCAGGTAACTGTTTTAGGGTCAAGTTTTCTTAGGAAAGGATTATATAATTTTGCTTCAGCAATGCAGCCCCATACTTTCATATATTTAAGACTCGGTTTCCTTCCTGTCCAAAGTTCATAAGGAGTTTTAGGGACAGACTTAGAAGGAACTCTATTGAGTATATGAACAGCTGCTTTTAACGCTTCAGTCCAGAGGAATAATGGTAAATTAGTGTTGGCTAACATACTGCGCACCATGTTCATAAGGGTACGATTTCTTCGTTCAGGGACACCATTCTGCTGAGGTGTACCAGGCATGGTGTATTGGTTCACAATCCCCTGGCCCTTACAAAACTCATAAAATGGACCAGGAGCTTGACCCACATCAGTATGTCTTCCATAATATTCACCGCCTCTGTCTGATCTCACAACTTTAATTTGACGATCTAATTGCTTTTCAACTTCAGCTTTATAATCTTTAAAAGTTGTAAGAGATTCAGACTTTTCCTTTATAAGATACAAGTACATATAACGAGAATAATCATCAATGAAAGTGATAAATGAAGTATGTCCTGTGATGCCAGCGATTTGATAGGGACCACTAATGTCAGTGTGAATGAGTTCTAATAAATTAGAGCTCCTAGTGGCACCTTTCTTATTCGCTGATGTCATTTTGCCTTTAAGACATTTGACACATGTTCCAAAATCAGTGAAATCGAGAGGAGGTAAGACTTCATCCTTTACGAGACGATTTAATCGTTCTCTTGAGATGTGGCCTAAACGTTGATGCCACAACATAGATGAAGTCTCTAAGTCTCGAATTTGTTTCTTTTCCATCTTTGTAAGTGATTCATTAATATTATATGACAACAAAGATTTGGAAAAATTATCATCTAGTTCTAATCTATAGAGACCACCATCCAGAATGCCAGTACCATAAACAACGGAATCATAGAGAATAGAGAGTTTGCGATGACCATGAGAAACGACAAAACCGTCCATGTCTAACTTTGGTCCTGATACAAGGTTCCGAGTTACCTCAGGAACATATAAGGTATCATAAAGTTTAATACATAAACCAGTTTTTAAAAATAATTGTAATGTTCCTATGGCCTTCACTTCTAATTCCCGATCATCCCCAACTTTAAGTGTTCTTTGGTTTCTTCCCAGCTTCCGGATTGTAAGGAATCCCTGAAGTGAATTGGTAACATGAACCATAGAACCAGAATCAAACCACCAAGAATTAGCAGGAACATTTAAATTAAAGGACTCAAGTATCATGAAAAAATCGTTACCTTTCTTAGCCAGCCACTCCTTGAAGTCAGGGCATTCCTTTTGCTTATGTCCTGTTTTCTTACAGAACTTGCAATAGGGTTTGCCTAAGGAGTTCTTAGAGCTGCAAGGTGCACTTGTATTAGGATTTGGATTTGGCTTTTGAACCTTAGAATCATCCTTTCTTGGATAAGAGTTCTTCCTCTTCTTTGAGCTGGAGGTGGTGAAGTTAGCAACATCAGTAGTGCGATCCATCTTCATACACTCTTCCTCCTGCACGCACATAGCGATCAGCTCACTCATCGTCCATTTGTCCTTCTGAGTGTTGTAATTGATCTTGAATGCTTCATAGGACGAAGGAAGCGAAGTGATGATGAAGTGAACAAGAAAACCATCACTGATTTCCATCTCAAGGCCCTTCAGCTTATTGGCCATGTCATGTATCATCATGATGTGTTCGCGAATGCCGCTCCTCCCATCATATTTAGTTGTCACCAGCTTGAGGATAAGAGTGCTTGCGTGTGCCTTTGATGTTCCCTTGAATTGATTCTCCACAGAAGCCAAATAGGTTTTAGCATCTTCAGAATCAGGAATGGCCCCTCTGATTGAGTTATGAATGGACTGCTTCATGAACATGAGAGACATGCGGTTACACCTAGTCCATTTATCATGGACTATCTGCTCAGCAGCAGTACTTGTAGCGGTAAGGTCCGCTGGCTTATTCTCTCTTAAAGCATAATCAAAGTCTAGCAATCCTAGAGTAAGCATGAGGGCATCCTTCCATGCAGCAAAGTTATCACCAGTCAAAGGTGGAATCCCGCAATTGGGTGCTGATAGTGGAAATAAGATGAGCAAGTTATGATACAAAGGAAGAAGTCCTAATGTGATCTAATGGGCATGTTATACTAAGGCAGGCATAAATAATGACCATTTTAATTATGAAGCTGTGATAATGTCTATTACTAACATCAAAATAATAGACTTAGTTAAAAATTCTACTTAAACGAAGACAAATCAGCTTTGGCCAGAAGTGTAATCATTTAAGTATGTGTGCAAAGTAATCGTGACAAATCAGCTTTGGCCAGAAATGAGACAATTACTTTAATTATGCACTTGTCAAGCATGCTAAACATAAATGAATTAAATCAGCTTTGGCCAGAATTAAGACATTTCACGTTTGTAATGCATACTCAACATAGCTTTCATAATACTTGAACAGTAAATAGATGTATTAAATCAGCTTTGGCCAGAATTAATACATCAGAAGCTCCTTCAAGTAAAGCTATTTTGGTTTTGTAAAATTATCTGATTCTGATCAATTAATTAAGTATTAACAAAACCAAGTATTTAATAGCAAACCACCTGTTAGCGCGGATCGAACTAAGTTTTGAACAGCCTAAGTTTTGAGATCTCGAGTGAGGTCTCGAGTCATGGTCTCGAGTCATAGTTTCGACTGAGTTTTGAGATCTCGAGTTAGTTATGAGGTCTCCAGTCGCAACCTTAGTCTCGAGTTGTAGCCTTATTATCTTGAGTAGCAACCTTGGTCTCGAGTAGCAACCTTGGTCTCGAGTAGCAACCTTAGTCTCGAGTTATGACCTTATGGTTTCGAGTAGCAACCTTGGTCTCGAGTAGCAACCTTATGGTCTCGAGTAGCAACCTTATGGTCTCGAGTAGCAACCTTATGGTCTCGAGTAGCAACCTTATGGTCTCGAGTAGCAACCTTATGGTCTCGAGTAGCAACCTTATTAACAGCTGTTTTGTGATGATAACTGAAAACTCGAAATTTTAGGGATTGTGGGATAATGTTTCCTGTTTTAATGCTGATCTAAACTTATCAAAAGATTTCGAGTTTTCCCACAATCACCAACTAATTATTAATAGGTTATTAAATATATTTTGATCTAATATAATATAAATGATTATATAGGCTACAAGATTAAATATTACATTTATATATTTAATCTCACAATATTTGTGTGAAAATGTATTTGTTTTTCAAGAAATTCAGTTCCTTTCTAAACTTTGTTGACCATGAATATTGTTTAGACTTTTGTGCTTTGTATGCCTTATTGTTTGTATACATTTTGCAAGGTGATTTGCATTTTTAATTTCATGGGTATTATTTATCTACATGTAGGTTCATCCATCCGAAATTATTTGTGTTATTTGGATTTAAAGGAGTTGCATTTATTAAAAATGATTTATATTTATTTGTCTTCTTTGCAATTAATACAACAATTAGAAAATGATTTATATTTATTATAAGCAATCATCCAGTTGTGATTGTATTTTTGAGATTTGTAAGAGAATTGGTATTTATTTGTAACAGGATTGGTGTCAATTCTAATCAGCTTACAGCACCAATGAAAACTTTTCATAAACATTTAGAAGACGAGAAACATTGAACTTCAAACCAAAAAAGATTAAAAAAACACAAACAAGACAAAAAAAAATCCAGCTGATCGAAAAAAAAAAACCCTTGAATATGATTTTTTGAATGTCAATCTAAGCTTCCAATAACAAATAAGTGTTGTAACATCTAAAGGCAATTGCTATCTATCAATATGCATTAAAAAGTTGAGCAATATCTACATACCTGAAGCGATGGGCAAAGATCTTCTTTGTTGCTCAATCTTTCGCCGCCTGAGAGAATATTAGTTGAGCAATTAGAGTGTGAATGATACGTATGTGTTTGAAAAAAAAACCTGGCAAAGAAGTCAGACTTCTGATCGGCATTGATTAAGCGTTGAGACTGATTGGTGGTGGTGTTGTTTGAATTAAAGTTTCTTTTGTCTCCTGTCGGCATCCCTCCCTGAGCAAATGGTGGTTTGGGGGCCTAGCAAAACGGAGGCAGGGCAACAGGGTCATTTTGGTTCGGGGGGTTTATAAACACAATTACATCCTAAATTAGGTGGAGGAAGTAAACGACAAATTTGTAGATTCCTCAACTGGGTTACGTAAATCTTTGTTAAAAACTTAAAACAACGACATCAAAATTGGTATGAGTACTTCAAAACGAAGAGATGTAAACAAATTTAGACATATTCAATTTTCAATATATGAAGACAGACAGTAAGGTATAATATTCAAGAAATTGG
Organism: Helianthus annuus; assembly: GCF_002127325.2. Lineage (NCBI taxonomy): Eukaryota > Viridiplantae > Streptophyta > Magnoliopsida > Asterales > Asteraceae > Helianthus > Helianthus annuus. The sequence goes on from NC_035441.2 coordinate 119,884,416, forward strand.
ATTAGCCGAATAGGTAAGTTGTACCTGGTGTGCGAGAAGAGAGGTTGAAACCAAAAACCAGAAAGAAATCGTTGCCGGCTACTCGAGGGGTTTTGGGGGCACGGATTATAAACACTTATATGAAACAGACTCGACACGTTCTTTTAATTCGAAAATAAATACATGTGTTTAGACGGTGAATAAAAAACATCCGGAAAATATTTTTCATGTTCTGTATGACTCATGTAATGTTATACGAGCCACGCATTAATTTTGGGTGTGCTTTTATAAATAAGAAAGCTTTATACCTTATATCTATACTATATACGACCTGTATATTTACATTTTTTTCATTAGTTTAATAAATTCTAAACAAAAACTTATAATGAGTTTATGTCCAAAAATTTTTGAAAATACATATACGAGTTATGTATACTTTTGATATCTTTAATATTTAATCTATCTATATATCTAACTATATATAAAAGGAGAAGTAGAGCTGATGTAACTTTACATACGTGTCAACTAACTAGACATGCCATGTAGGTTTTGCTGATGTCATAAATAACAACTTAAAATGTAAATATATTCTATCTATTTTTTTCTAATCCAATGTAAATATATATAATATATGTGTGTGTTTTAGAGATAATTGATATTGGGGGGAAATTTGAACTGCATGGGGAAGTGGTTTTTGCATTTAATGTTTCTGAACACCATCATCCTAAGCTCCCCAACTTCCTCTCAACTCTTCTTATCATATATCACTCTCGAAGTCATTCTCTCACACACACAAACGCACTCTCTTCTTCTTCTTTAGGCGCTTTTTTTCTTCAGATTTTAGGGCTGCATCTAGACGGAGATGTCAAAATCAGTTATGTTTGAAGGCGGAGGATCGTCCCTTTCTCTAAGTTTCATCGATGATTTCAATCCTGCGAAAGATATGTGGAATCTAAAGGCTCGAATCATTAGAAAATGGACGCATGTGTTTCGGATGGATCTGATCTTGCTGGATGAGAAGGTATTTACTTTTTTAACTTTCTTTTTCATGAGTATTGTTTATAGTTTTGTGTAGTGGTACGAGTTAAGGTTTGGATACATTAGCACTTTATTTCCGTAATTTTATATTTCACGTCTATTGTTTGCTGTTTGGATTATGATATTAGGGTTTTTAACTTTGTAATGTATTCTGATATTAGGGTTTTTTTCGTACATTTCAGGGTTGTAAGATTCAGGCTGGTATCAAGGGCCCTTTGATAACTTATTTTGACTCCCAACTTCAGGCCTTTGTTGTTTTGTCCAGGTTTGGTATTGGTGAAAACCTGCACCCATACAAAGTTGTGAATCATGCTTATAAGATTAAATTTTATCTTGTACAATTGTTAGACCTGCTTTTGGTTGGGAAGGTGTTGAATACGGTTTTAAGTTGATCTCACATTCACTTATTGACAAAGGAGAATGCAAAGGCCTTTTGACTGTTGGTATGTATTTTGTTTAGTTGCAGTTCTTATAACGTTTCCTTATTATTTTTGATCTTGTAAATCATATGCAAGTGATCGTCCTTATTTTATTGCAGATGTTGTAGGTACTGTCGTTTGGGGTGGTGATATGGACATATATGGAAAACCTCCTAAAGAAAGAAAAAGGATGAACTTTGAACTCGAAGATGTGGAGTAAGTATTTTTCTTTGTTTTATCTATTTATTATGTGTTATATTTGTGTGAAAATGTATTTGTTTTTCAAGAAATTCAGTTCCTTTCTTAACTTTGTTGACCATGAATATTGTTTAGACTTTTGTGCTTTGTATGCCTTATTGTTTGTATACATTTTGCAAGGTGATTTGCATTTTTAATTTCATTGGTATTATTTATCTACATGTAGGTTCATCCATCCGAAATTATTTGTGTTATTTGGATTTAAAGGAGTTGCATTTATTAAAAATGATTTATATTTATTTGTCTTCTTTGCAATTAATACAACAATTAGAAAATGATTTATATTTATTATAAGCAATCATCCAGTTGTGATTGTATTTTTGAGATTTGTAAGAGAATTGGTATTTATTTGTAACAGGATTGGTGTCAATTCTAATCAGCTTACAGCACCAATGAAAACTTTTCATAAACATTTAGAAGACGAGAAACATTGAACTTCAAACCAAAAAAGATTAAAAAAACACAAACAAGACAAAAAAAAATCCAGCTGATCGAAAAAAAAAAACCCTTGAATATGATTTTTTGAATGTCAATCTAAGCTTCCAATAACAAATAAGTGTTGTAACATCTAAAGGCAATTGCTATCTATCAATATGCATTAAAAAGTTGAGCAATATCTACATACCTGAAGCGATGGGCAAAGATCTTCTTTGTTGCTCAATCTTTCGCCGCCTGAGAGAATATTAGTTGAGCAATTAGAGTGTGAATGATACGTATGTGTTTGAAAAAAAAACCTGGCAAAGAAGTCAGACTTCTGATCGGCATTGATTAAGCGTTGAGACTGATTGGTGGTGGTGTTGTTTGAATTAAAGTTTCTTTTGTCTCCTGTCGGCATCCCTCCCTGAGCAAATGGTGGTTTGGGGGCCTAGCAAAACGGAGGCAGGGCAACAGGGTCATTTTGGTTCGGGGGGTTTATAAACACAATTACATCCTAAATTAGGTGGAGGAAGTAAACGACAAATTTGTAGATTCCTCAACTGGGTTACGTAAATCTTTGTTAAAAACTTAAAACAACGACATCAAAATTGGTATGAGTACTTCAAAACGAAGAGATGTAAACAAATTTAGACATATTCAATTTTCAATATATGAAGACAGACAGTAAGGTATAATATTCAAGAAATTGGATTAGCCGAATAGGTAAGTTGTACCTGGTGTGCGAGAAGAGAGGTTGAAACCAAAAACCAGAAAGAAATCGTTGCCGGCTACTCGAGGGGTTTTGGGGGCACGGATTATAAACACTTATATGAAACAGACTCGACACGTTCTTTTAATTCGAAAATAAATACATGTGTTTAGACGGTGAATAAAAAACATCCGGAAAATATTTTTCTTGTTCTGTATGACTCATGTAATGTTATACGAGCCACGCATTAATTTTGGGTGTGCTTTTATAAATAAGAAAGCTTTATACCTTATATCTATACTATATACGACCTGTATATTTACATTTTTTTCATTAGTTTAATAAATTCTAAACAAAAACTTATAATGAGTTTATGTCCAAAAATTTTTGAAAATACATATACGAGTTATGTATACTTTTGATATCTTTAATATTTAATCTATCTATATATCTAACTATATATAAAAGGAGAAGTAGAGCTGATGTAACTTTACATACGTGTCAACTAACTAGACATGCCATGTAGGTTTTGCTGATGTCATAAATAACAACTTAAAATGTAAATATATTCTATCTATTTTTTTCTAATCCAATGTAAATATATATAATATATGTGTGTGTTTTAGAGATAATTGATATTGGGGGGAAATTTGAACTGCATGGGGAAGTGGTTTTTGCATTTAATGTTTCTGAACACCATCATCCTAAGCTCCCCAACTTCCTCTCAACTCTTCTTATCATATATCACTCTCGAAGTCATTCTCTCACACACACAAACGCACTCTCTTCTTCTTCTTTAGGCGCTTTTTTTCTTCAGATTTTAGGGCTGCATCTAGACGGAGATGTCAAAATCAGTTATGTTTGAAGGCGGAGGATCGTCCCTTTCTCTAAGTTTCATCGATGATTTCAATCCTGCGAAAGATACGTGGAATCTAAAGGCTCGAATCATTAGAAAATGGACGCATGTGTTTCGGATGGATCTGATCTTGCTGGATGAGAAGGTATTTACTTTTTTAACTTTCTTTTTCATGAGTATTGTTTATAGTTTTGTGTAGTGGTACGAGTTAAGGTTTGGATACATTAGCACTTTATTTCCGTAATTTTATATTTCACGTCTATTGTTTGCTGTTTGGATTATGATATTAGGGTTTTTAACTTTGTAATGTATTCTGATATTAGGGTTTTTTTCGTACATTTCAGGGTTGTAAGATTCAGGCTGGTATCAAGGGCCCTTTGATACCTTATTTTGACTCCCAACTTCAGGAAGATTCGGTTGTTGTTTTGTCCAGGTTTGGTATTGGTGAAAACCTGGACCCATACAAAGTTGTGAATCCTGCTTATAAGATTAACTTTTATCTTGTAAAATTGTTAGACATGCTTTTGGTTGGGAAGGTGTTGAATACGGTTTTAAGTTGATCTCACATTCACTTATTGACAAAGGAGAATGCAAAGGCCTTTTGACTGTTGGTATGTATTTTGTTTAGTTGCAGTTCTTATAACGTTTCCTTGTTATTTTTGAGCTTGTAAATCATATGCAAGTGATCGTCCTTATTTTATTGCAGATGTTGCAGGTACTTGTTGGTGCACTTGTGTCTGTACTTTGTCTGTATTTTGTAATGTTATAAACGATGTCTTTTGTTAGTCTTGTTTACGTCTTGTGTTTGATTTGTATATATGTTTGACTGTATGTTTGACCAAGTCAACCATCCTCCTGGTTTGACTTGGCCAAACAGTCAACACTTAGTGTGTAAGTTTACTTGTGTTCGAAGGATGTCATCGAAGGATGGCTTGTATCCTTCGATGACCTCGAAGGATAACCTTCGAAGGAAACATATGGACCTCGAAGGATATATCATCCTTCGAGGTATGTATGGATCCTTCGGAGTGTTTGTGGTCGATAGATGATCCTTCGACAGTCTTTCTGATCCTTCGACACATGTTATCTGTTATGGGTATATATATCCCATGTTGGTTTCACTTCACAGAAAGTCTTTCAAGTGTTGTTGATAGTGCATGTGAGTGAACCAAGGTCTTGTAGAGAGCATTTCAGTTTGGTCAAGGGCTGTAACCGTGTCCACTGAAATACAAGAGAAAACTTTGATATATTGCTTGTCTACTCTTTCTCTTTGTAACTTGTGCTTTCATCTAAACTATCGGTTTGCACTCTAGCTTGGATTCCACACTTGCTAGAGTGTTAAACATAACAAGGATAAGGTTTAACCTCAACCTCCGAGGGACCTACAAGTGGTATCAGAGCCGTGGCTCTTTTCCTTGTTAAAAAACGGGTTTGTACAAGACTTTGGAAGTGTTTGGACAAAACTCACTTGGTTTAGCACCCGTTTTTAGTGTGTCTCTTGCATTTTTAGCCTTAAAAACGTGTTCTAAACTAACCGGGTGTGTTAAGGGAAGGTTTGGGTAACTAAAAAACTTGTTCTAAAAGGTTTGGTTATTTCCGGCCAAGATTCCGGCTAACTCCGGTACTGGTTTCTGGATAAGAAGCCTTCCTTTTTGGGCAATATTTTGAAAGTCAAATCTGAAGTTGGTGAAAAGTTGAAGTCAGAACATCCCTTCTGCCGAAAGTTGTCCACCAACCACATCACCTTTTCACCAACCTGTCAACTTTGTGTCAGTGTGTCAGAGCTCATCGAAAGATACCTTTCGAAGTCGAAAGATCATCTTTCGATCAAGGAGGTTCGATAGATACCTATCCTTCGAACATCTTTCGAAGTCAGTGAGTTATCTTTCGAGCCAAGGAATCTTTTCGAAGGATATATCATTCGAGCTACTGTTACATTTCGAAAGATAAGGATCCTTCGTGTAGGAGAATCTTTCAAATCATTGTTCGAAACTCAACAGTGATCTTTCGAACACTGTTGATCCTTCGAACAAGTGTTATCCTTCGTTCCTTATTTGTTTAAGATTAACAGTGTGTGATTTTCAGGTCTTTCGATCCAGTATCCTTCGGCTGTTTGTTCATTTCCACATATTAACATAGTTTGTGAACATTGAATTTTCAAAAAGAAAAACTTGTTTTTCAAATTTTTAAATCAATTTTCACTTAATATACTAATTTTTATAAAATGGGAACAAACGGTCAGTGGGATCCATCCGCGTGGACTACAACAACTCTGACTCCACAATCATCAGCTACGCAATCATCAGCCACACAATCTGCGTCAGAGTTCAACAAAACTGCATGGATGCAGGCTATTGCCCCACCTCAAGCTGCAATGATAACTGCAAATCAATGGGCATTGGTCACAAATCAAAGCAGCAGCATTCAAGCAATGATGCAGAACGACAGTGAAACTGGTACAAGCACAAAACCGCCAAAACTAAATCACATCAATGATTGGGGATGGTGGAAAGAAAGAATGAGAACTTATGTTCAGGGGCAAGGTCAAGATTTATGGATGTGTTTCTTCACTCCATTTGAAAATGAGTTGGAAGTTGCAGGATCGAATCCAGAAACTTACAGCATAATGTCTGATGATGATAAGAAGAAATTTGAGTTAGAAAAGAAAGCATTCATGATTCTCACACAAGCTCTTCACAGAGACATATATCACTAGTTCGTTTACTGTACAACTACTAAAAGCTTGTGGGATATGCTCACGTTACGGTGTGAAGGAAACGCTCAATCGAGAAAGATCAAGCAAGAGCTGCTGAAGAAAGAGTTTGAAGGTTTCACGTGTATGGAGAACGAGGGTTTGGCAGAATTATCTACAAGATTCCATCATCTGTTGAGTGAAATGTTTGCCTTCAGAGTCACTGCCACTCCACAAGAAATGGTGAAGAGATTTGCTGATGGCTTACCAGCAAAATGGAGCGGTTATCTTGAGATTCTCAAAGAAAACGGTGTTCTGGACACAATCACCGTTTATGAGCTAATTCAGAAATTGGAAAACAAAGATGTAGAAGAAAAGCTAAAGGCAAAAAGAACAATAACTCCTCAGAATCCAGAGATGTATTTTGGGATTGCAGGTGGTATTAGTGGAGAAAAGCCAGCCTCTCAGCATGCTAAGCTTCAAACAGCTTTCATCTCAAACACAGGACCTTCCACAACAAATCAGTTTGATCCTTCAGCATACACGATGATGTATTCAAGACCAGATTCTTCTTCTCAACAACAACAGACAGCTCAGCAATTCACACCACCGCCTTTCTTAGACCCAAGCAGAGCTCAGTAGCAACAACCGCAACAGCAAGGGTTTTATGGAAACTCTTCAAACTTTCAAGCCACTTCTAATCCGAACACAGTCAGATTAGACACTTCCAACTTTTCCAAAGTCACTGTTGAAATAGCCAAGGAGCATATGGAGATGTTGAATACCTTGGTTAGCGCTTATTGTGGATTAGTTGCAGGTCAGATTGGGAATATCAATCTAACTAATGAAGATTATCAGCAAGTGGATAAAGAAGAGTTTGAGATGATGGATATCAAATGGGCTCTTGCTAGTGCTATTCGAAGAGCAAAAGAGTTCATGGAAAGGACGGGAAGAACCAACTTGGAAAGCAACAACAACACCAAGTATGGTTTTGATAAGAATGCTGTCACCTGCTTCAACTGTGGTGAAAAGGGTCATTTCAAGCGGGAATGTCAGAAGCCATCTAAGCAAGGCAATCAGAATCCTTTCAGGAATCAAAGATAGCCTCAACAACAACAGAACAACAATTCTGACAGACAAATAGTTCCCGTGGGAGGAAATACATCTGGATCCACAAACACTAATCCCCACAGAGGGTTAGTGGTTCAAGCTGATGAGATTTGCAACTGGAATCTTCAGCTTGGTGAAGGAGGAAATGGTGGAACAGCATGTTATGCTAAAGTGGTTGAGAAAGTTGTAGAACCCGTGTCTGCTGGTGAATCTTCAGAAGATGAAGATAGCTCGGGTTACAGTGGGAGCATGGATGGGGAATCACTTGATGCTGGTGATTTATCAAGTGATGCTTTAGATTTGGAGGTTGATGAGCTCTTGGCTGACGCTGAAGCATTATGCAAGAGGAGATCTATTCTTTGCCAGAAATCTGCTGGAACTTCCGAGAAGCTTTCTCAATTTTTCTCTGAAGACGGATCTTTTTCTTTTCATACAGCCTTTATGGCTCATGTAGAAGGTCAAACCTCTCAGGTATGTGATTCTAACTCTGACTCTATTTCTGCGTCTGTTGAATGTGCTAAATGTTTAGAATATGCAGAAAAGGAAAGTCTGTTTGAAATCACACACAAACACAATCAAGAATTGATTGTTGATCTTTCTAAAGCAACTGAAGCTAACTTGTTTTTAACCAGAAATGAAAAGGAGTTTAAAGCAACAATTGCGTCATTAAAACATGATGTTTCTGAACTACAAAAGGCTGTTTTGAGAAAACAACATGCTAATAATAATCTAATTGACACAATTGAAAAACAAATGGTAGAGTTAGGGACAGCTCGATGCGAATGTGAAACAATCAAGCAGAAATTGGAAAGCTATTCCAATTCCCGCTATGTTTTGGATCACATTATTGATGTCCAAAAGAAAAAGGGGGATGCAAAATGTATTGGTTACAAATCATGCCCTCCCCCGATGAATCACAATTACTCCAAGCTGCCTGATGACGAGGATATGCCCCGTTTTGAACCTACTGTGCCACTCGGTCTAGATGACTTTGCAGCAGGCCTCGGGTTCACAACTGGTACATCATCCTCGGGTCAATCAGAATCTGAGAACGTGACAGATACATCGTGTGTTAAGGAACAGAGTCCTCCCATTATTGAGGATGCTGATTCCTCGGACGATGAATCTGAAGAAATTGTGAAACAACAGTCTGACTCGGTTACAACAGATATTCCTATCGCGAATCACATTCTGTGTGATCCACCAGTGAAACCGAGTAAGACTGAAATGTCAAAAGCAATGGAATCCCTTGTAGTTAGCTCTGAAGGGAATAACTTGTTGTATACGCTCAAAGGAGATAGCAAAATTTATTCTAACAAAGATTTTCCAATTAAAAATGTAAATCAAGATTTAATTGAGCAAATTTTTGAAGGATGCACTGATAAGTTTTTGGGGAACAAAAGTGGCAAAGTTACAGTCACTCAATGTGATCCAATTCCGTGTGAACAAATTAGAAAACAATATGGAAACCAAAAACTACCAATTGAGCGAAAACAACAAGTCAACTCCGGAAAGGGTCAGGTACAGGGAAAGAAAGCTCAGAACAAGAATGTTCATGCACCAAAAGTTCAGCAGCCTAAGACTGAACAACCAAAGGTTCAACAACCTAAAGTTGAGCAGTCTAAGGCTACTCAACCTAAGGCTGCACAACCTAAAATTCAGCAATCTAAGGTTGAGCAACCTAAGGTTCAACAGCAAAAGGTGCAAAACAAAAGAGCTCCTGTTAAGAAAAGAGAACCGAAATTGAACTTTGTTGGATCCAAGGGTACAGATAAACTTGAAACATTTCAGGATAAATCTAACATTGATTTTATAAAACAAGTTAGAATTTTAAAACGAAATGATCAGAATAATTACACCCAACACACAAACGGATGTGATTTAGGTCCAAGTACATCTAGATCACAAAGTTCATTGTCTGGTTCTCCGTCTGGTCATCAAAATGTTTCTCCGAGGTTTGTAGAGCGGAGAATGTGTTTTGAATGTGGAACAGTTGGGCACATTGTAAGATACTGCCCATACTTGCAAAAGTTGAAGGGAAAAACGAGTGCTCCCCAAGAAACCAATTACCAAAAACGACCTGTTTCCCCGAAACAAGACCCACGTGTCTTGAAAGAAAGGGAAAAGAAGTTAAAACAAAAGAACCAAAAGGTAATTGAGAAGGCCTTAAAATCAGAGGTCAAAGAAGAAAAACCTGTACAAGCAAAATCTACAACGGTAAAACCAGTAAATGCAAAAACAATTAATACAAATACTGGTAAAGGACAAACAGCTTGGAAACAAAAACAGGTAATTAAATCAGGGGGAGCACCAGAAGTTCTTTTTCCTAATCATCAAGTGATTGAAATCACTTTCCTTGATGATCAAGGACGACCCAAGTCCACAAAGGCTTGGGTCCCCCTCTCAAACTGATATGTTAGTTGCATGTGCAGGCGGCTCCAGGAGGAACTATTAATAGTCTTTGGATTGTTGATAGTGGGGCTTCCAGGCACATGACGGGCGACTATCATCTTCTTTTCGATGTGCGAAGTATAAGAGGAGGATATGTTGCGTTTGCTGGAGACAAAGGAGGGTATATCACCGGCGAGGGAATGATCTCAAATGGAATTGTGAGTTTCGACAAAATCAATTATGTGCAACAGTTGGATCACAATCTCCTGAGTGTTTCTCAGATCTGCGACAAGAAGTTCACCGTGCATTTTGATGATGCCGGTTGTTATGTGCTGAAGCCAGGATTCAAGATTCCCGCAGAATGGATTCTCTTATCAGCACCAAGAGTTAATGATTTGTATGTCCTTGATATGAGCCAAGCAATAACTCAGTCAAAACAAGTTACTTGCTTTATTTCAAAAGCCACTGAAAAGGAGACGATCTCTTGGCACAGACGGATGGGTCATATTCACCTCAGAAAAATGAATCACCTTGTCAAAAACAATTTGGTGAGAGGTGTCAATGTGAAGAACTTTCAACTTCAAGATGTCTGTGTGCCGTGTCAGAAAGGGAAGCAGATCAAGAAATCACATCCATTGAAGAAGGTTAACACTGTCAACATGCCACTTGAGCGTCTGCATATGGACCTTTTTGGCCCTGTCAAACACAAGAGTGTGCATGGGGAAGTTTTCTGCTTGGTAGTTACTGATGACTATTCAAGATTTTCATGGGTTGACTTCATGGTTCACAAGAGTGAGACTCCAGAAATTCTAAAGAATTTGATCACCTTGTTGGAAAATCTTTATAATTTAAAGGTGAGGCGAATTCGAAGCGACAACGGAACCGAGTTCAAAAACAGGGTTATGGATGAATTTTGCACTGCAAAAGGAATTCTTCATGAATACAGCTCTCGGTATACACCACAACAAAATGGAGTCGCTGAAAGAAAGAACAGAACCTTAATTGAGACTGCAAGAACCATGTTGGTTGAGTCTCAGCTTCCAGTTCGATTCTGGACGGAAGCTGTTGCCTCGGCTTGCTACACGTTAAACAGGGTTCTCACAGTGAAAAGACATGGCAAAACGTGCTTCGAACTCCTACACAAGAAGACTCCTGACTTGGAATATCTAGAACCTTTTGGTGCACCATGTACCATGATTGATCCTGACAGGAAGTTTGGTGCCAAAGCTATCGAAGGTTACTTCCTTGGGTATGCTACTCCTAATCTGCGAGTATGGAACCTGACTACCAAAAGGATTGAAGAATGGGGTGAAGTAAGAGTTCAAAGATATTCTAATCCTCCGAAGCCTTCTGGAGATCCATGGATGTTCGATTATGATGGTCTTTTCGACTCATTTAATCTGCCGACATTTGATGAAGACAATGCAATTGCTCAAATGTTGTCTGAAAGCGAGAATGCGACTGGCTCTCAGCTAGCTCGCCCAATCATTGTTGACTCACAAGCATCTTCTTCTGTCAACAATCCCGTTTCAAATGAGATGTTTATTGATGCTGTCGATTACAATTTGTCATCGGAAGATGAGGAGTATGTTGATGCAAATGATGGTGAAGCACTGCGTCCGGTTCAAGGTACTTCAGAAGCAACGGATCCAGTGTCTGCGCCAATTATCCAAGAAGAAAATGCATCATCTTCTACAACTCAACAGCTTCAGAATGATATCGGGAATTTAAATATCAATAACTTGAGGTCAAATGTTGAAATTCCTCCAGTTTCTGAAACCCGAATTCATAACATTCATCCTCAGCAGAATATTATAGGTGATGTTCTCAGTGGTGTAAGGACAAGGAATCAAATCAGAAATAACGAAAATGCTGGCTTGTATGCTGAGATACGAGAATCGGGACAACAAAATGATTGGTCTTTTGCCTGCTATGTTAGCCAAGAAGAGCCTAGATCTTGGAAGGAGGCATTGAAAGATGATTCCTGGGTGGAAGCCATGCAAGAAGAACTTCAGCAGTTCGAGAAGTTGGGCGTATGGAAATTGGTTGATAGGCCCGACAACTACAAGAAGATCGGAACTCGCTGGGTGTTTAAGTGCAAAAAGGACGACCGTGGGATTGTTGTCCGAAACAAAGCAAGGTAAGTTGTTCAAGGCTTCAGTCAGATCGAAGGTATTGACTACAATGAAGTGTATGCACCTGTTGCTCGTCTGGAGGCTATTAGAATCTTTCTAGCCTACGCATCCTTCAAGAAATTCAAGGTGTACCAGATGGATGTTAAAAGTGCTTTTCTACACGGAGTAGTCGAAGAGGAAGTATATGTCGAGCAACCACCGGGGTTTGAAGATCCATTACATCCTGACAGGGTTTTACTGCTTAACAAGGCGTTATATGGTCTTCATCAAGCACCTCGGGCCTGGTATGAAACACTGTCTACCTACCTGCTGAGCAATGGGTTTAGACGGGGTTTGATCGATTGTACCCTCTTCATCAAAGAAAAAGGTGAAGATCTTCTGTTGGTACAAGTGTATGTCGATGACATTATCTTTGGTTCTACCGATGATAAGTTATGCAAGGAATTTGAAAAGGTGATGCAAGATCGATTCGAGATGAGTGCGATGGGTGAAATGGCGTTCTTCTTGGGTTTGCAAGTTAATCAGTCCGAATCTGGAATTTTTATCCATCAAACCAAGTACGTCGGAGACATCTTGAGCCGGTTCCAGATGTCCGATTCGAAGCCAATTTCTACTCCTCTTCCGCAGAATCACGGGATTACTCCGGATGAAAAAGGGGATGCTGTAGACTCTTCACTTTATCGTGCTATGATTGGATCCTTAATGTATCTCACCGCATCAAGACCCGACATTATGTATCCAACTTGTCTTCTCGCTAGGTACCAAGCGAATCCGAAGGTCTCTCACTATGCTGCTGTCAAAAGGATTTTTCGTTATCTGAAGGGTTGCCCTGACACCGAGTTATGGTACCCTAAGGATGATAACTTCGATCTCAAGGCTTACAGTGATTCTGATTTCGGCGGCTGCAAGAAAGATGGCAAATCAACTACAGCAGGATGTCAGTTCTTAGGCAATCGCCTAGTCACTTGGCAATGCAAGAAGCAGACATGTGTGGCTACATCTACATGTGAAGCGGAATACATTGCGGCGTCTAGTTGCTGCTCCCAGGTTCTATGGATCCAACAACAGATGCGGGACTACGTTTTTGAATTCCTAACTACTCCTATTTATGTTCATAATGAAGCTGCTTTACAGATCACTAGAAATCCTGTACAGCACTCTAAAACGAAGCACATCGATATTAAATATCACTTCATACGTGATTGCTTTGAAAAGAGACTTATCGATGTGGTTCACATTCATACCGATCACCAACGTGCCGACCTTTTTACCAAGCATTTGATAAATCAAGATTGATTATTTACTTTTGGTAAACGGCATTAAGGTGAAGCAAGAGTAACCGACATCAGGAAATCGTTTTTGTAAATATTTTTCTAAAAACCAAAAATCCAAAAATATGTTTTTACTTTATTTTATTTTTGAATTTTAGGGGGAGAAAGTTTCAAGAAAAATACAAAAACATTGAAAAACCACAAAAATACAAAATATGTCTTTAATTTATTTACTTTCTGCATTTAAGGGGGAGAAAATTCAGAAAAACACAAAAACAATAGAAAAACAAAAATGAGTTTCTTGGTAATATAAGAGAAAATGATATTACATCAGAGGTCGGTTGAAACATGCTTCTAGTCATCAAAAGAAAAAGAAATGATAAGTAGCTCTACTAATGATGTACCGGTAGACTCACGATCATTTCAAAGTATGCAGGAGATATAAACATAACGAACTGAAAACCGCGTGGGAACCGCTCATTGGCATATGGTCTTGGTACCGAAATTTCGTTTGATAGATTGCCGAGGTTCTGAGATATTCGGGGTTTATGCTGTTTATCATCTGGGTATCATGGTTGTTTCTATAAAGACAAAGTCTAAGTTCTTCCATGATACCATACATACGTGTACATAATTCATACTGCATTCGACCTCAATAAGTGATAAATAATCACATGTCCATACAAAATAAGTGATAAAATATCACATTTATCCGGGAGTCAAGTTCGTCTCTCTGCTGTACGGAAGTACTGACCTGTTCACGGACTTGCTCCTGTGTCCTCATGCATCGAAAATCAAGTTCCTCATCAATAAGTGATTCTATCACATAGGGCTTGTTTTCAACTCAAATAAGTGACTTGTTCACATGTTATATACGTTAAAAACGGATGATAAATGGTATACTCCCCAGTAAGATGAACTCTCGTGCATACCTTGATACGGGAATGTGTCGTGAGTGGATGAACACGGGTCGGTAAGTATAATCATACCTTAAACGTATCTCATTGTATTATGATTACACTTGATTGTTGAGTTTAAGTGGATAACAATATCGGTAATTGTGGTAGAATACTTATCCACTTCTGTAAAAGAATTTTAAAAGGAATGTGTTTTGACAAAAGACCGCAAGCTGATATGATTCTCTTCGCCAGAAACTCGCAAAAATAGTGTGTGTTTGTACATAATTATTTACTGCTTTATTCTTAAATGGTTTTTGTCGTTTGGTGCATATCAGCACGACATTAGCGGTGATGTCGTTTGATAACATTCAAAGGATATTAAATTGTTGCCTTTTATTTTATCAAACCTCAAAATCCAAAAAGATTTTCATCTTAAACATTATTTTTGATTAACTGATGTTGGTGCTCGATCCGATACCTGACAAGCCGAATACTTCATAAATAACCTTTGCAGAACTTCATAACGGACAACTTTTCAGAATGGTCATTTCTGAAAAACCTCCAAATTTTGAAGGGTTTGAATTGAAAAATCCCAAAAATCCAAAGTGTTGGTGAAATCTGATCCTTCGAGGAACAATGGCTCTCGAAAGATCAGATGGTCAAGAAAGTCAACGAAAGTCAATCATCTCAGTCGAAAGATGATTTGGTCAACGAAGGATTTGACCAAATTGATCTTTCGAGCTGTCAGACCTTGTTGAAAGATGGATATGGTCGAAAGATATCCTTCAAGGATTTCAAAATAATCTGGTATCTTTCGATCCAGATCTTTTCAAATATCTGGATCTTTCGAGCCAAATATAGATCCTTCGACCCAAAGGTGATCTTTCGAACACCTTTCTATCTTTCGAATGGTCATGAATCTTTCGAGACGGTTGGACTTTCGAGGTCAGACTATAAAGGTCATCTTCTTCAC